>NC_057798.1:201528109-201782883 GCF_018294505.1 Triticum aestivum
CGGGTTAGTTCCATTTAAATCATATAAAATTGCACTCAAACCATATAAAATTGTTGTAAACATGGCATGAATACTTCATAAATCATAGATACATTGGAGACGTATCAAAGCCCAATAAGGAGAATGGGTAAAAACCACAACCCTTCGAAAGAACGACATCGTCATGGCAAAGAACCAACCCCACTTTGGAGTATGTACGATCAATGAGGCAGGTCAAGTCCGATGCGAGGGGCTCCTTTAGTTCCTACTCACAGTTCCCAGTTACAACCACCTGTTGGATGATACATCTCCAACGTATCTATAATTATTGATTGTTTCATTTTATTATATTACCAATCTTAGATGCTTTATATGCAATTTTGTATCATTTTTTGGACTAACCAATTAACCTAGTGCCCAATGCCAGTTGCTATTTTTTTTCTTGTTTTTGGCTTTTCAGAAAATCAGTACCAAACGAAGTCCAACCACGATGAAATTTACGGTGATTTTTCTGGACCAGAAGGTAATGAGTGATATTTTTACACTCATTTCAACCTTGTTTAAACTAAGATATTTCATTAAAAGAGAGATATTTGCTCAATATTGGCACTAATGACTAATGAATGCTGAGGATTCCACAAACCCTCTCCTTAATATTTTCTCCATGGGAAATGGGATAAAACGAGAATACATCACATGGGAGAAAGGAAAGGAAGGAAATGGAGAAGAAACAAATCATCAGGAGGCGTCAGAAGTCCTCCAGAGCAAAAGACGGTGTTCCATGCAGGCGCTTGTGCCCGTATGAGTGGTTGTTTGACATGGAAACTGAGGCAACTCATCCACCTGAACAACTTTTATTAAGGAGACCCATTCGAAATGTCAACAGAATGAGCAGGGTGAGCGTCAAGCACAAACACAACCCATTCATCATCATCTCCATCCACAAACCCTAGCCGCCACCATTTTCACCTCCATAGCCATCTTGACCACCATAGCCCTCTCTCATCTAGTTCATACTTGTAATCGTGCATCACACAAGGCATCCATTGTAAAACATATTGCATTCTATCAATCTCAAGATGTGTTCTTCAATGATTTCTTCTCGTGATCTGATACCCATGTGTGAGTAGTATGGTAAGGTATGGGGTGAGGCATGAGCCTTGCAACCCCATGTATTTGGTGAAGGGATCAATAGGAAGTCTCTTACACAACGTCTTGTATGTGTAAAATAAAATTGAATCATGAAGTTTCTCTTGTCTTGTCCACGATCTTCATCCCTGTAGGTACCCATGATGATGGGGATCGAGCACCGGTGAGGTTAGGAGCAAGGGGACCGTGAAGTGTTATACCAAACACCAGTGACAATAAGTTTTGGCAGGGTAACATGGATCATATCCTTGGGGATTCATGAGGTGTAATCATTGAAAGCCCAAAGCTTTTGTCTGATATTACTATCTTAATTATCAGGGCAACCCCGCGAGATGGGTAGGGCCTTCAGTAGGACAACTGATTCTTGATGCAGGACTCGTGCCGGCCAGGATGTATTTGGACACATCCCCCATTCCAAACGAAGCAAGCACCTCTTGATGGGTAACTTCCCGGGCACAAACCGATATCATTTTTTATCCCAACACCAATACATGGTTGTAAGCATTAAGACCTCATCCCCGTACCTTCTTTTTATTATAAGTGTTTGAATCACTATTTGCTTGCTGATCCGATCAAAAGCTGGATTTGACACTTTGGCAAAAGCTTGCTAGAGACCATCGCTTAAAGGGAATCTTCCTCTCATGGATTCGATAACCCAGGGTCACCTCTGGGGAAATAGGTGCGGGATGCTCTTTTTAGTTCCAATACCGGATCAATAAAAAGGAGATATCATGCCCTTTTTCTAGCACCGTCGTCGGGGAGGAGTTTAGTATTCCTAGTCTTTGTGTTTAGAGTTTTTGTTAAAGTTAATTTTCAGTTTTTATCTTTACTTTCTCAGTTTTAGCTTTAGTCTTATTTTGTTGCAAGTCTTATCTGTAGTAAAAATCCAAAAAGATACTATGGCTCGTAATCTTGGGAGTTTTTCTACTCCTAGCAACAATTTCATGTGTGAACCAATAGCACAACCTGATGTTGCAGCTGCAGAATATGAGATCAAACCAAACTTAGTTTCCATGGTTAAACAGGAACAATTTGGAGGCTCTGCTTCTGAGGATGCAGGTATGCATTTACATAATTTTCCAAAATTGTGCAACATGACACGTGATACGTCTCCAACGTATCTATAATTTTTGATTGTTCCATGCTATTATATTACCTGTTTTGGATGTTTATGGGCTTTAATTTACACTTTTATATCATTTTTGGGACTAACCTACTAACCGGAGGCCCAACCCGAATTGTTTTTTTGCCTATTTCAGTGTTTCAAAGAAAAGGAATATCAAACGGAGTCCAAACGGAATGAAACCTTCGGGAGCGATCTTTTTGGAACAAACGCAATCCAGGAGACTTGGAGTGGACGTCAAGAAGCAGCCGAGGCGGCCACGAGGGTGCAAGGCGCGCCCTAGGGGGGTGGGCATGCCCCCACCCTCGTGGGACCCTCGTGGCTCCCCTGGCCGACTTCCTTTGCCTCTATATACTTGCATACCCTGAAAACATCCAGGAGCACCATGAAACCCTATTTCCACCGCCGCAACCTTATGTATCCACAAGCTCCCATCTTGGGGCCTTTTTTGGCGCTCCGCCGGAGGGGGAATCAACCACGGAGGGCTTCTACATCATCACCAAGGCCTCTCCGATGAGTTCTGAGTAGTTTACCACAGACCTGCGGGTCCATAGTTATTAGCTAGATGGCTTCTTCTCTCTCTTTGAATCTTAATACAATGTTCTCCTCGATCTTCTTGGAGATCTATTTGATGTAACTCTTTTTCCGATGTGTTTGTCGAGATCCGACAAATTATGGGTTTATGATTAAGTTTATCTATGAGAAATATTTGAATCTCCTCTGAATTCTTTTATGTATGATTGGTTATCTTTGCAAGTCTCTTCGAATTATCAGTTTGGTTTGGCCTACTAGATTGATCTTTCTTTCAATGGGAGAAGTGCTTAGCTTTGGGTTCAATCTTGCGGTGTCCTTTCCCAGTGACAGCAGGAGCAGCAAGGCACATATTGTATTGTTGCCATCAAGGATAAAAAGATGGGGTTTATATCATTTTTGTTGAGTTTATCCCTCTACATCATGTCATCTTGCCTAATGCATTACTCTGTTCTTATGAACTTAATACTCTAGATGCATGCTAGATAGCGGTCGATGTGTGGAGTAATAGTAGTAGATGTAGAATCGTTTCGGTCTACTTATCGTGGACGTGATGCCTATATACATGATCATGCCTAGATATTCTCATAACTATGCACTTTTCTATCAATTGCTCGACAATAATTTGTTCACCCACCGTAATACTTATGCTATCTTGAGAGAAGCCACTAGTGAAACCTATGGCCCCCGGGTCTATATTTTATCATATAAGTTTTCCATCTACTTTTATTTGCATCTTTTACTTTTGAATCTATATCATGAAAATACCAAAAATACTTATCTTATCTTATTATCTCTATCAGATCTCACTTTCGCAAGTGGCCGTGAAGGGATTGACAACCCCTTTATCGCGTTGGTTGCGAGGTTCTTGTTTGTTTGTGTAGGTACGAGGGACTTGCGTGGAGCCTCCTACTGTATTGATACCTTGGTTCTCAAAAACTGAGGGAAATACTTATGCTACTTTGCTACATCACCCTTTCCTCTTCAAGGGAAAACCAACGCAGTGCTCAAGAGGTAGCAAGAAGGATTTCTGGCGCCGTTGCCGGGGAGGTCTTTGCTCAAGTCAAGACATACCAAGTACCCATCACAAACTCATCTCTCTCTCATTACATTATTTGCCATTTGTCTCTCGTTTTCCTCTCCCCCACTTCACCCTTGCCATTTTATTCGCCCTCTCTTTCCCATTCGCCTCTATTTTTCGCTTGCCTTTTGTGTGCTTGTGTGTCGGATTGCTCGTCATGATGTCTCAAGATAATACTAAATTGTGTGATTTTTCCAATACCAATAATAATGATTTCCTTAGCACTCCGATTGCTCTTCTTAATGATGCTGAATCTTGTGAAATCAATGCCGCTTTGTTGAATCTTGTTATGAAAGATCAATTCTCCAGCCTTCCTAGTGAAGATGCCGCTACTCATCTAAACAATTTTGTTGATTTGTGTGATATGCAAAAGAAGAAAGACATGGATAATGATATTGTTAAATTGAAGTTATTTCCGTTTTCGCTTAGAGATCGTGCTAAAACTTGGTTTTCGTCTTTGCCTAAAAATAGTATTGATACTTGGAATAAGTGCAAAGGTGCTTTTATATCTAAGTATTTTCCTCCCACTAAGATCATCTCTCTTAGAAACGATATTATGAATTTTAAGCAACTTGATCATGAGCATGTTGCCCAATCTTGGGAGAGGATGAAATTAATGATACGTAATTGCCTACACATTGTTTGAATTTATGGATGATCATACAAATTTTTTATGCCGGATTGAATTTTGCTTCTAGAAATCTTCTAGATTCGGCCGCGGGAGGCACTTTTATGGAAAACACTTTAGGAGAAGCTACTAAACTCCTAGATAATATTATGGTTAATTATTCTCAATGGCACACCGAAAGATCTACTAGTAAAAAAATTCATGCAATAGAAGAGATTAATGTTTTGAGTGAAAAGATGGATGAACTTATGAAATTGTTTGCTACTAAGAGTGCTCCTATTGACCCTAATGATATGCCTTTGTCCACTTTGATTTAGAATAATAATGAATCTATGGATGTGAATTTTGTTGGTAGGAATAATTTTGGTAACAACGCGTATAGAGGAAACTATAATCCGTGGCCGTTTCCCTCTAATAATTATGGTAATTACTACAACAACTGTTATGGAAATTTTAATTAGATGCCCTCTGATTTTGAGAATAGTGTTAAATAATTTATGATCTCTCAAAAGAATTTTAATGCTTTGCTTGAAGAAAAATTGCTTAAAGTTGATGAATTGGCTATGAACATGGATATAATTTCTCTTGATGTTGATTCTTTGAAACTTAGATCTATTCCACCTAAGCATGATATCAATGAGTCTCTTAAAGCCATGAGAATTTCCATTGATGAGTGCAAAGAAAGAACCGCTAGGATGCGTGCTAAGAAAGATTTCTTTGTAAAAGCGTGTTCTTCTAGCTTCCGTGATAATAATGATGAAGATATAAAAGTGATTGATGTGTCTCTTATTAAATCTTTGTTTTGCAATATGAATCTTGATAATGATGGGACTAGAGAAGAGTCAACTTTGGTTAAAAGGCGTCCCAATGATTCGGAGTTTTTAGATCTTGATGCTAAAATTGGTAAAAGTGGGATTGGAGAGGTCAAAACTTTACATAGCAATGAACCCACTATTTTGGATTTCAAGGAATTTAATTATGATAATTGTTCTTTAATAGATTGCATTTCCTTGTTGCAATCCGTGTTGATATCTCCTCATGCTTATAGCCAAAATAAAGCTTTTACTAAACATATCGTTGATGCTTTAATGCAATCTTATGAAGAAAACTTGAATTAGAAGTTTCTATCCCTAGAAAATTTTATGATGAGTGGGAACCTACTATTAAAATTAAAATTAAAGATCATGAATGCTATGCTTTGTGTGATTTGGGTGTTAGTGTTTCCACGATTCCAAAATTTTTATGTGATGTGCTAGGTTTCCATGAATTTGATGATTGTTGTTTGAACTTACACCTTGCGGATTCCACCATTAAGGATTAATGATGTTCTTATTGTTGCAAATAGGAATTATGTGCCCGTAGATTTTATCGTTCTTGATATAGATTGCAATATTCATGTCCTATTATTCTTGGTAGACCTTTCCTTAGAACGATTGGTGCAATTATTGATATGAAGGAAGGAAATATTGGATTCCAATTTACATTAAGGAAAGGCATGGAACACTTTCCTAGAAAGAAAATCAAATTACCTTATGAATCTATTATGAGAGCCACTTATGAATTGAATACCAAAGATGGCAATACTTAGATCTATTCTCACTTTTATGCCTACCTAGGAGCATTAAACGATAGCGCTTGTTGGGAGGTGAGGGAGTTCGGGATTAAGGGGTCCTCGGACAGCCGGACTATATACTTTGGCTGGACTGTTGGACTATGGAGATATAAGATTGAAGACTTCGTCCTGTGTCTGGATGGGACTCTCCTTTGCGTGGAAGGCAAGCTTGGCAATTCAGATATGTAGATCTCCTTCTCTATAACCGACTCTGTGTAACCCTAGCCCCCTCCGGTGTCTATATAAACCAGAGGGTTTAGTCTATAGGACAATAACAATCATAGTCATAGGCTAGCTTCTAGGGTTTAGCCTCTATGATCTCATGGTAGATCAACTCTTGTAATACTCATATCATCAAGATCAATCAAGCAGGAAGTAGGGTATTACCTCCATCGAGAGGGCCCGAACCTGGGTAAGCATCGTGTCCCCCGCCTCTTGTTACCATTAGCCTTAGACGCACAGTTCGGGACCCGCTACCCGAGATCTGCCGGTTTTGACACCGACATTGGTGCTTTCAATGAGAGTTCCACTGTTCCGTCGCAATAAGGCTAGATGGATCCTTCAATCATCTTCAACGACGCGACCCAGGGGAGGTTTTCCTCCCCGGACAGATCTTCGTATTCGGCGGCTTCGTACTGCGGGCCAACTCGCTTGGCCATCTGGAGCAGATCGATAGCTACACCCCTGTCCATCAGGTCCGGTTTGGAAGCTTGAACTATACTGCCGACATCTGCGAAGACTTGATCTTCGACGGGTTCGAGCCCATGTTAGGTATGCCGAACAATCATGATGAGCATGACTTAGATCTGCCATCGGACGGCGTTCGGGAGATCACGCCTGCTGAGGGAGTCCTGGATTAGGGGGTATCCGGACAGCTGGACTGAATACATCGTCCGAACTATTGAAGCGTGAAGATGCAAGACTCAAGACTTCGGCTCGTGTCCGGATGGGACTCTCCTTTGCGTGTAAGACAAGCTTGGCGATTCGGATATTAGATTTCCTTCCTTGTAACCGACTCCATGTAAACCCTAGCCCTCTCCGGTGTCTATATAAACCGGAGAGGATGGCCCTTAGAAGGCCGATCACAATTACAATCATACCATCATAGGCTAGCTCTTAGGGTTTAGCCTCTACGATCTTGTGGTAGATCTACTGTTCTACTACTCATATCTTCAATATTAATCAAGCAGGAAGTAGGGTTTTACCTCCATCGAGAGGGCCCGAACCTGGGTAAACATTGTGTCCCTTGCTTCCTATTACCATCAGCCTAAGACGCACAGGTCAGGACCCCCTACCCGAGATCCGCCGGTTTTGACACCGACATTGGTGCTTTCATTGAGAGTTCCTGTGTGTCCTCGCTTTGAGGCTTGATGGCGTCTTCAATCATCAACACCACGGTCCAGGGTGATACTTTTCTCCCCGGACAGATCTTTGTGTCCGGCGGCTTCGCACTGTGGGCCAATTCGCTTGGCCATCTGCAGTAGATCGACAGCTACGCCCCTGGCCACCAGATCAGGTTCGGAAACTTGAACTACACGGAGGGTATTCGCGGAGACTTGATCTTCAACGGATTCGGCCATGTGCCAGGAGCGTCGGTCAATCGCGAAGAGCATGGCCTAGACCTGCTGTCGGATAATGCTCGGGATATCACCCCAGCAGTAGCCCCAGATCTAAATCCGGAGCAGGTTGCGTTGCCTAAGGACGGAGGGGTCGACCCCGCCCCGCAGGCCGCATACTCATCGGCGGTGGAGCCGAACATAGGTCTCACCTCTGTGGAGGCCTGTAACCCCGGGCCCCCGGACTCGTATCCGGTTGTTGGTTCCGGTCTGCATACCTTCGAGCCAGTCAAACCAGGTTGTGCTCCGTTAATGGAGTTTACCGCTGCGGACATCTTCCAGCACTCGCCCTTTGGCGACATGCTGAACTCATTAAAGTCTCTCTCTTTGTGAGGAGGCTCTGGGCCGAACTATGTCCGACCTGAGTGGGAAGCAGGCGATGAAGGAATTCGTTGCCCACCCACCACCCACTTCATTGCCACGATCGATGATTTAACCAACGTTCTTGACTTCGACTCCGAAGACATCGATGGTATGGACGAAGATGCAGGAGAAGCTCCAGAATCTCTAGGGCGCGAGACTACTACTTTGTCACATGATATATACATGGTGGATACGCCCAAGAAGGACGACAGTGATAATCCGGAAGATAAAACACCAGGGCAAAAGCCAAAAGAGCGGCGCAGACGCCGCTCAAAGTCCAGCAACAGCAAAAATAGCAACAAGAGCGCAAGAAGGATCGACATACTAGTAAACCCCGAAGGCAGTGATAACCACATGGACCCAACGATGGAGCAGGATGAGCCAGGTCACGCCAAACCGAGCTCAGAGCAAATACCCGGCCACAACGATCCGGAGAGACGAGATCATGAAACCGCCCCAGAACATGAACACAGTCCGGACGACGATGCATTCACCATTCTGGACGAACGAGTGGAACGAGACATCCTCCACCGAAAGCTTATGGCCACAACAAGAAGTCTAAAGAAGCAGAAGCAGCGGCTTAAGGCTGCACAGGAAAAGCTCAGTCGCAGATGGAATAAAGTGCTAGACACTGAAGAAAGATATGGCGATGATCGCCATACCAAAAGCTATCCAAAACGCAAGCTACTGCCAGAATTCGACGACGAGGCCGTCCCACCAAAGAATAATACAACCAGGAGATCAGATGTACCGCTTCACAACCACAACAGAGCGGCTACTGACACCGCCCACGATCTACGTGAGAAGCTGGATAAGAAGGCCGGTGCAGCCAGGTCCATCTATGGACCTAAAGGACACAACCCAGCGAGGGACTACGGTCAACCAAACGCTAATACAAGCCAAATACCTGTTCGGAATAAGCACCGGACACAACAATAGCCGACTACATGCCACAACGCGCCCAGATACAGAGGGGCTGCACACCCCATGTGCTTCACCGAAGAAGTACTGGACCATGAATTCCCACAAGGCTTTAAACCTGTGAACATAGAGGCATACGACAGAACGACAGACCCAGGGGTCTAGATCGAGGATTTTATCCTGCATATTCACATGGCTCGTGGGGATGATCTCCACGCCATCAAATACCTTCCCCTCAAGCTGAAGGGACCAACTCAACACTGGTTGAAAAGCCTCCCCGAAAACTCGATTGGGAGTTGGGAGGAACTCGAAGACGCTTTCAGGGCCAATTTTCAAGGGACTTATGTCCGGCCTCCGGATGTAGACGATCTAAGTCACATAATCCAACAGCCCGGAGAGTCCGCCCGCAAGCTTTGGAACAGATTCCTCACTAAGAAGAATCAAATTGTCGAGTGTCCGGACGCCGAAGCCTTAGCGGCATTCAAACACAGCATCCGTGATAAATGGCTCGCCAAACACCTCGGCCAAGAAAAGCCAAGGACAAGACAGCCTTAACAAGCCTTATGACCCGCTTTTGTGCGGGCGAAGATAGCTGGTTAGCCCGTAAAGGCACCAGCGACCCAAGCACATCTGAAATAAGGGATGGCAACGGGAAGCCATGGCGCGATAAGCACAAACGCCAAAACAAGGAAGAGAGCCCAGATAACACGACGGCCAACACCGGATTCAGGGGCTCTCGACCTGATCTGCAAAAAAAGCCATTCAAAGGCAGCAAAGAGGGACCGTCCGGTCTGAACAGAGTCCTGGGCAGACTATGCCAAATTCATGGCACCCCAGAGAAACCTGTGAACCACACCCATAGAGAGTGCTGGGTCTTCAAGCAGGCTGGCAAATTAAATGCCGAACACAAAGGGAGGGAAACACCAAGTGAAGACGAGGACGAACCTCGCCAGCCGAACACTGGGGGACAGAAAAAATTTCCTCCAGAGGTTAAAACAGTTAACATGATCCACGCAACTCACACAATTACAAGAAGGCAAGAACGCGCGCTCGGAGACGCGCACGATGTAGAGCCCATCGTACCCACATCTGACTACTGGATGTCTCGTCCGATCACTTTCGATCACATGGACGGCCGAACTAGCATTCGGCGCGGAGAATCACAGGCCTTGGTGCTTGTCCCAATAATCAAGGGATACCGTCTCACCCGTGTCCTTATGGACGGCGGCAATAGTCTCAATTTAATATACGAGGACACTGTCCGCGGAATGGGGATAAACCCATCCAGAATTAGCCAAAGCAACACCACCTTTGAAGGGGTGATACCAGGCATTGAAGCCTATGGCAGGGGCTCCGTCATGCTGGAAGTAACATTCGGCTCCCTAGGCAACTCCAGAAGCGAAGAACTACTCTTCACTATCGCCCCCTTCCAAAGCGGCTATCACGCACTGCTTGGAAGAACGGCCTTCGCCCGCTTCAATGCATTGCCGCATTATAGCTACCTTACACTCAAGATGCCCGGTCCACGTGGCGTCATCACCGTTAGCGGAATCAAAGAGCGCTCTTCACGTGGAGAGGAACACGCGACGGCCCTGGCGGCCGGACTGTAAGCGGCCTCCAAATATCATATACATGATTGGTCATTAAGACCACAAACACGGTTAGACGAGTCTGGTAGCCCGGATAAATTCATCCAGGGCACCGTATATGTACTCCCATAGCGGAAACCAAGGGCTATAAATATTTAGTACAGCCCCACACTTGGCTCAACCTTATTGGCAGACCAGTATCTAACACTTTTATTATCCATCGCTTACTTACGTTGTACTCTCCTATGAGTTTTCATTTTTTTTTCACAGACAACGTCCGCGCGATACACTTCCAGGATACGGCACAAGGGAGACAAAGGCGCAGACGTGCAGCAGGGCCCCGTTCACCTGGTTTCTTTTTAGATTAAGCCCCTGTGTAAACCTTTTCTACTGCCTCTTGTTGTTTAACCATCCCATGGGCTCCATACCCACAGAGGATACTGCCGTGATTGGCATTTCGCCATGACAGATTCATCGCACGTGCCTGGAACCTTAGGGTTTATATCAGGCTTTCGTCAGCCTGTTTTCCTTCACAAAGACCGAATACCTTCGGGGGTGTTCGGCGTCACGAGTTTGGCCTTATATGCATCAGCTCCGAATCATGTCTTGGGTCAAATGTTGGGTTTGCTCGGCTCCTGGGTTTGCCGCCTTATGTTCCGTTATTATCGGCTAAGGCAGGCCAAAGGAGAACTACTGCGATTGTGCCCTGGTTATTCCGGATGAGCGCCTCAGTATAGAAAGGCGAAAAGTAACTGTCATGATACAGCGAGAGACTGTTCAACCACTCGAAGACTCACCGGAATCTTTAAGGATTCCTCCGCATTAACGAAGGGCCGTTTTCCGGCCACGTACATACGCGCCCGTATTCGGATGCACGCGAATGTACCAGGGGCTACATAGTAGCCCCACTATTAGACTCCCATGGCTAAGCGAAAGTGTTACAACTATATAATCCGGTTTCCTAGTTCGATGTGCGATCACCTCCTTAATGGAACAAGACGTTGGATCAAGTGTGATTAAGCATATTTTTCGCGAACACCCCCGCATTGTATGCGTGGGGGCCGAAGCCAACGACTGCTATCTTTCGGACTACTTATACATATAAAAACGGTCGTACAGGGGACACAATCATATTTTCAGGCAAAAAGTATAAATATAGCCTTATAATCAAAATAAACATTGTTCTTTACAATGGTTTGACTTCTCAGTCGAAGAGGACATTCTTCGAGCACTACAGCTCTATTAGGCGGGCACCTTCTGTGACCTGCGCCAGGTAGTGCTCGGCCGGATATTGGCCGCCCGCCGGATCCTGGGTCGCTATAATGGTGGCCTCCATATCCGTCCAATAGGCTTTAACGCGGGCAAGGGCCATCCACGCACCCTCTATGCACGCCGACCTCCTCATGGCGTCGATCCGAGACACGGCCCCAAGGAATTGTCGCACCAAACCAAAATAACTGTCCGGCTTGGGCCCCACTGGCCAAAGTTGGTCTATTACAGACCGCATTGCAAGCCCGGACAGCCTACAAAGCTCCGCCGCAGCAGCCACCTTCTCATTTAACGGCACCGGGCGAGTGGGAGCATTGAATTGCGACCAGAAAAGCTTCTCCACTTCCTTATCACCTTGATCCTCGAAGAACTTGGCAGCGTCAGCTATACTATTCGTCAAGTCCGCATATGCGTCTGCAGGACTCCAGTGCCCAGCTAGGGGAGCATACTTTGGATCCAAAAACTTCGTTCGCAGTAGGTAGGAGCCCCAAGCCACGATTTTGTCGGCCTGTTGGAGCTCCTCTCGCATACCCCAGATCTCGGTCCGCATCTCCTTGGCGGCATTAAGTGCCTTGTCCAGCTCAGTCGAACTAACCTTATTCTCCTTTTCAAGGAGCACATACTGGTCAGCGACATTTTTCAACTCTTCAGCCATTTCGGCTATCTTCTCCTCGCTTCGGCGATGAGCAGTCTATTTGGCTCTCAACTCTTTGGCCGCCTTTAGGGCAGCCACATTGCTAGCCCGGGCTTGTTCCTTGGCCCGAGCAAGCTCTGCCCTTAGGGCCTCCACGGTAGCAGCACCATCTGCAATGCATACACAGGGCATTAACATTATGTCATTTTCGAATTTTCCTATACAACATAATAAGGGAATCAGAGCATGCACCCCGTGACTCCTCCAGCCGTTTGTTCACCAGTGTAATATCGGCATCAATAGATCCGATCTGCCTCCTTAGTTTAGCAACTTCAACAGACTGTTCGGCTGCCGGATCCTTATATACCTGCACACATATACAGCGCAGCCATTACTATATGATCCCCCGTTTGCCGCCTATGGCGGGCAACCAGAGTCTCAGGGGCTACTATTCATAGGGAGCACACCTAGCGCGTGCTTCATAACCAAAAAATAGTGCATTTTTCACTACATACCTCAAAGCCTTTGAGTAGGCTTGTAAATGCCTCATTCAAACCGCTGGTAGCGGATGAAATCTTCGTGAGCACCGTGCTCATTAAAGAGTGATGCTCCTCCGAGAGCGCGGCTCGCTCCAGAAAGCCTGTTAGTACGTCCGGCCGGACATCGAACTGTGCCGGACCCTTCTCATCGCCCCCATGGGAGCCAAACGCTCCGGGCTCAGGGTGACTGACGTGTTCTCTTCTGGCTTCGGCAGATCCGGACTCCTCCGTGACGACACCTCCGTGTCACCCGCTTCATGAGGCGGAGAGGTGGGTGGAGTCTCACTCTCCATCATCTCCGGACAAAGGTCCCCTGAAGACGAACTCTGTTGAGAAGAGCTGCTCGCCGGACTACAAAAGACGAAGTCCCGGTTATGGATCTCGGAGTAACACCATACCTTCGAATTAATGAATAACTTACTGCTCGGTGGAGGGCTCGCCCGTTGGTGACTACAATGGTGCTCTTGGAGCTGTTTCGGGAGGTAGGAGAGGGCAAGGCTAGCTCTCTCCTTCCTGGGCTATCTGGGCTATATCTCTCTCTAGGTCCGAACCCTTTGCATGGGTGCCCCGGGGGGTTTATATAGGCCTACCCTCGGGGGTACAATAGTAATCCGGCTGGGCACGGGTCCCAGCCGTCTGTCTCTCAGGCCGCCGTCCTTCCTGCCGGCTTCTGGGGCCCATCGACTGGCGGGTCCCGCGGACAGGCTTGATACTGTAGCGGCACTCCTGATGACGCAGGCTCGGTCATCGGGTCATGGCAACAGTGTCGCCGTCTATCGGGCGATCACTGTCACCATTCCCCATCTCATCTGATTAATGGCTCGTGGGGCCCCGGGAGGAGTCGGCCGACTCTAGGGAGGCCGACTCCCACAGGTCCGTCTTCGGGTTGCCCAGGCCGCCTTCGGCCTACCCACTGACAGGCGGCCCCACCACCTTCAGGTCGTACAGGCCGGCATCGTGGGCACTGTGTACTGCATACTGTGGCTGAGATCAGGGCAGGCATGGCAACAGTGCCGCATCTCGCTGGAGATCTTCCAGCGGTACGGCTCACTGTAGCCATGTCGGCCCTTCATAAATAGGGGGGGGAGACGACCATGCCGTGACCGTACCCCGCGTCGTACTTTGGGATAAGGGAGGAGTCTTGGGCCGACTCTCCACAGTCGGCCTCCCTGGAAGTCGCCAGCTTGGAGTCGGCTTATCTAGGAGTCGCCGCCTGGGACTCTGCATATCTTGGAGTCGGCCCTGGGACTCGGCCTGAGGGGCGCGGCCTGCCCCGATGTCTTGAAATGTCCTGGGGCTCGGGTTAGCCTACCCGTGGCCCATTACTCCGACAGTAGTCCCCGAAGCTGGTGAAACCCTGCGGTCGCTGTATTGTGGGGCTTCAACAGCTTCAATCTTTAAAAGTGCAGACTCTGGGACTCGGCTGCCGTCTTCCCTTGGGCCGACTGTCGAAAGTCGGAGCTTCGGTGGAGAGCCTCAGTTCGAAAGTCATGGCGGGAAGCCAGGCGGCGTGCCTGATACGCTTCCCCGCAGCCATCAGGGCGGTCCTATCGCGTGGCACCACGTGGGGAGAACAGTCTACCTGCCCACGCGCGTGACGGGACGGGCCGTCAGGCGGGGCCCGCCACTACCGCGCCTCGGCATACGGACGGATCCGTTGCGGCCGAGGACGGTTGGTTTTCCCACGTCGTTACTGCGCGCAGTAACTTCGTGGGTAAATCATGGGGCGGCGTGGGGCATCGTGCACAGTTAATCCCACGCCCGCCCCCTCGGCTTCTCAGCCGGCAGGGCTATAAGTAGGCGGGGGGAAGCGAAGTGGCACAGCTTGCGCGCCTTTCTTCCCCTCTCCCCCGCCTCATCTTGCTTTCTCTCCCTCCTTTCTCCACCGTTGAGCAGGAGCACCTCATACCGCGGCCATGAGCTCTTCCTCCGTTGCGGCCTCTGCCGTGCGCTCCGGCGTATGGGACGGCTCGGAGGTAGAGGAAGAACACATTGAGTTCCTCCGCCAGACCCGCCGTCTCCCCAGCGCGGACCTCGTGCGCGCCCGCGCTGCGCCGGAGGGGGAAATCCGGCTAGCGCCGGAAGAGGGCGAGCGGATCATCTTCCGCTCGCACCTTATGCGCGGCCTGGGGCTGCCGGCGAGCGGCTTCTTCCGCTCGTTCCTGGAGTTCCACAGTCTTCAGCCGCACCACCTCACACCGAACACGGTGGTGCTGCTCTCCGCCTTCGCCACCCTATGCGAAGGTTTCCTCGGTGTTCTCCCCACCATCAAGCTGTGGGGAGAATTCTTCTCTTCTAAGCTCGGCACGCACATCGCCGGCGTGCCGGCCCAGTGCGGCGCCTTCATCGCGATGCGGCGCTCGACGGCCGGTAACCCCTTTCCTCCCATCATGCCGATCAAGTCGGTGAAGATGTGGCAGCGCTCATACTTCTACGTGAAGAACCTCGCCTCCGACGGCGACTGGGTCAACTTGCCGCCTTACAACGCCGCTCCCCTGACTGGGCGGCTCCCCAGCTGGTCCCACCGAGTCAAGACGCTGACTCCCGCCGGAGCCGCCGCCGTGGTGCGACTCCGAGTCTTGACGCAGTCGGAGGGACTCATCGGGGCCGACTTGCTGGCCGCCTTCGTGGCGCGCCGAGTTCTCCCGCTCCAAGGCCGGCCTCACCTAATCTTTCAGATGAGCGGCCTCCGAGACCCAAGTCGGATGAGCACCAAGGAGATGCCCTGCAAGGAGGTGGCGAACATGGTAAATTATATCGCGCACTGCGAGTATGAGGAGGACTGGCAGTTCGGCAAGGAGCCGTACTCGCGCGACAACCCTTCACCAGTGCTAAGTCATGTCTCCCTGCTGTTTTGTCTTTTTTCCGCAGCCGACTCCGGCTTCTGACTCTTGTTAGCTTCTTCTGAACTAGAATCCTCTTATGCAGCCTGCCGCCGGCGCCACGAGGCAGCCCCGCGAGTACGGTCCCGACCATGCAGAGAGCGATGTCGACGACCCCGACTTGGGGGCGGCGGCAATGGAAGCCGATGCCGAAGGCGGGGGAGGAGGGGAAGAAGGCGACTTCAGGCCCTCGGCCACCTTCGCCGACTGGCCTGGTGATGACGCCGAAGGCGAAGTCGCTCCGCGCCACCATTTGAGGATTGGCCCGTCGGGCGCCGGCTCCTCCGCCGGCCAAGGCGGCGCGAAGAGGCGTCACGCCGGGCCGAGTGCGCCCGGCGGCAAACTGAAAAAGCTCAAGGGGCGGCCGCCGCGACCAGACGAGAGGAGGCGGCCGCGAAGGCCAACCGCTTCCGAAGGGAAGTGAGAAAGCCGCCGCTAGTATTCGCGTAAGTCTTTACGCTCTTTTATTTTCTTCGTTGAATCTTGTCCATGTCTTCGTTTATATACTCCCTCCATTCTTCTTCAGGGCCCTCTTTCCCTTGAGAGAGTCGTCATCCCCTCCGTCATGGGGTCGGCAGAGACGTCCGCTAATACTCGGTGGCCCGACCCTGCCGCCGACCTCCGGGAGGTGACGGAGCGGAATGCGCGGGAGAAGCGCGAGGAGGAGGAGGCCGCGCGTTTGGAGAAGGCGGAGGCCGACAGGGCGGCCGCCTCCGCCCAGAAGAAGCTAGATGACGCTGAAGCCGCCCTTGCGGCGAGAAGACGCGCCGAGGAGGCTGCGCGTCGCCGATCGGCGATGCTCGTCCCCCCACTATCGTCTGCACCGCCGCCTCTGGAGTTCACGGGGCAGACCGGGGGAGACGGCACCGAGAACCCCGTCGCGGAGAAGGAGAGCGGCGAGGCCTCCATGTCGGACGCTCTCGTGCCGCCGCCGCCGCCTCCACCGCCGTCTGGGAGACCGCACGGCAAACGGCCGGTGGATCCGTCGGAGCCGCCGGCCATGGACGAGGCCGAAGCGCGGCTGCTTCTCCAAGTCGCCTCGCCGGTGCGTCGCCGTCTTGAGAGGGCGACCTCGGCTCCGCGACCTCGGGAGATCGGTGCTGCCAGCTCGGCAGCTCTAGACGCCGAGGCCACAAGCGCCACGCCCACCGGGTGGGTGCACGGAGGCGGCACCGGGCCGCTAAATCAATTGCTCCTGGAAGTCCAGGCGAAGTTGCGGGCCGAAGGCGACGCCCTTCAGGCCTGCACCAGAGCGCACCTGGCCGCGCGAACGGCCGTCCGAGTAAGTTTCTTCTCCTTCTTGATTCTTGTTTTCTCTGTGGGGGCGCGCCAGCGCACCCACTGGGTGTAGTCCCCGAGTTCCAGGCCTGCTGCTGAGCAGGCGGTTCGGAACTCCCTCTGGCGAGTTCCAAACACTAACTTCATCTTCAATGACTTATCTGCAGGAGTATCACAACCTCCGTGCCGCTGCCTTCAACCGCAATGTTGAGGAGTTGAACAAGCGGGCTGCCGACTTGTCGGAAAGCCGGAGTGAGTTCTTCTTCTTCGCGGGGGCGCGCTGGCGCTCCCGCGGGCTGTAGTCCCTGAGATTCGGGCTGACTGCTGAGCAGTCGAGCCGGATCTTCCCGGCGATCTTCTTTGCTAACGACTGTTTTGTTTCCTCTTTCGTTTTTCAGGAGCCAACGCCGCTCTTCAGGAGCAGCTGGGCGAGGCCAATACCGCCCGTCGCGCCAAGGAGGAGGAGTGTGACAGGCTCGCCACGGAGCGCGACCTGCTGGCGGCGCAGCTGGCCGAGCAGAAGGAGATGCTCAAGAAGGCGCAGGACGAGGCCGAGAAGAAGGAAGCCGCTCTCCTGGCCGAGTTCGAGAGCGAGCGCTCCTCCTGGACTGACAGGGAGGCGATGCTGACCTCCGGCTTCCACGAGATCGAGGATATTGTGGATGGTACGTTTCTTTCGCTTCTTCGGGCTTCCGACTATGTGTCAGGCCAACTTCTGATTTTTCGACTTTCTTCTTTTTTGTCTTGGCAGACTTCTTCCCTGGTCACTCGCAAGCGGTCCCTCTGGCCATCGAGGCTACTCGTGAGGTGCGAAGGGCGAATGGTGAGGAGATTGCCGCCAATGCCCCCCGAACCGTTGTTGAACAGCTCCTAAGCATTGAAGCCCATCTTCGTCCGGTCCACCGGCAGATGCGCCAGCTTCAGCATGCCGGCGCCCAGGCGGTTGCCGCTTTGTGGCCAGATATGCTGGCTCTGCGTACCGCCAGTCGGACCGTCAACTGGCTGGAAGTCGCTGCCGGCTGTCTTGAGGCCTGGAAGGGGTCCTCGGCCCGAGCCGGAGCGCGCCGGGCCTTGGAGTTCGTCAAGGCGTGGTATCCAGGGCTGGACCTGGACCGCCTGGCCGCGTTCTGGTCAGAAGCCCAGGCCGAGCTGGAGGCCGTGGAGGGCGCCCTTATCGAGCGTGCGACGGCCATCGCCGAGTACACGGATACCATCGTCTTCGTGCCCGAGCGGGCTGAAGGCGGCAAGGAAGTTCCGGCAGAGTGGTTTGGGATGAACCCGGAGTATGGCGAGGACTCAGCGGAGGTGATCGACTCCAGCACTGAGGAGGAGGACGAGGCGGAGGCTGAAGGCGAGGCGGAGGTGCCAGAAGACGGAGCAGGCGGCCAGCCTCAGCTCGACCGCGCCTCCAGCAACGAGCCACGTCAAGAGAAAACGACTGCCGCTGGAGGCGATCAAACCGAGACCGCCCAGCCGACTGCCCCGGCGGCTGACACCGCCGTCTCCTCCGATCTTCCAATCCCAGATGCCGCCTCCTAGGCTGCTTTTTTCGCCTCTGTTTGTCTGTCTTAGTAATCTTTTGAAAACTTTGTTAGATTCGAACAATTCCACCCGCGGGGTGTATCTTGAACTTCTATTCAAAGATTCGGCCAAGGGCCTATGTAAATATTAATCTGCTTTCCGTCTTTCCTTGCTTATTGCTCTTTAGGCTTTTTCCCTTTGCCGCCTTCCTTTAGTCGCTGCCTTGTCAGTCGAGCAGCCGCTCTGCGGACTGTCGCTGGGTCAAGTGCTTGGCTACTTCGGGAAGGCAAGGACTTGGCCGTTTAGAGTTTCTTTAGCAAGTCGGATAGAAAGCGACATGCCGACTACCCAAGAGTCGGTCGTCCTTAATAGAGGCTAATAAAGACGGTGAGCCGGCTACTCATGAGTCGGCCTTCCGCTTCGGAAATGCTGGGGGCCGTCTTATGCTATGTTCGTGCTTTAGGTCCTTAGCCATTTTTCGTGTGGGTGCCCGTTCTTCCTCACTCCTGCCTGCCTCACAGTCGCTCTGCGAGCTACGGCTTTGCCAGGAGGCGGATTGGGCACCGCACACTACTTGTCTGACTGCGGGAAGCTTCTCATAGCGCTAGGCGGCGAGTCCCCGGGCCGACTAGTCAGGCCCGGTGCCAAGCGGCTTGTAATGAAAGTAATGTACTCGGAGGCATAATTCTTATTGTAAAGATAACAAAAAGGGCAGTCCCCGAGCTCGTCTTGGGGGGCCCAAAGTCTTAGTACTTTAATACAAAGGGGTAGTGTGATACATACTGCATCAACTGTAAAATCTTCGATGAAGATTTGCGTTCCACGGGCGCTCTGTCTCTTTGCCGGAATCATCCCTCTTGCGCGCTCGGGGCTTCTGGGCGTCGATCAAATAGTAGGCGTCATTCCCTAGCACCTTGCTGATGATGAAGGGGCCTTCCCAAGGTGCCGACAGCTTGTGCTGGCCGGCTGTTCGTTGGATCAGCCGGAGCACAAGGTCGCCTTCTTGAAAGGATCTTGGCCTGACCTTCCTGTTATAGTATCGACGCAGACTCTGCTGGTAGATGCTGGACCATCTGAGTGCCAGCAGCCGGCCCTCTTCCAGCAGATCGACACCGTCTTGACGTGCTTCTTCTGCTTCTTCCTCGGTGTACATGGTGACTCACGGGGAGTCGAACTCTATGTCCATTGGGATGACGGCTTCGGTGCCATAGACGAGGAAGAATGGTGTGAAGCCGGTTGACTTGTTTGGAGTCGTGCGCAGACTCCAGAGGATGACTGGCAGCTCCTCAAGCCAACAGCCGGCAGATCGCTCCAGCGGTAGGACAAGTCGAGGCTTGATGCCGGATAAGATGAGGCCGTTTGCTCGCTCCACCTGGCCGTTTGACTGCGGATGGGCAATGGATGCTAAGTCCAGTCGGATGCCCTGTGTCGCGCAGAAACGGGCCAAGGCGCCTTTGGCAAAATTCGTGCCATTGTCGGTGATGATGCTGTGTGGGATGCCGTACCGAGTTGTGATGTCAGCGATGAAGGTCACTGCAGTCGGACCATTCAATTTCTTGATGGGTTTCACCTCCACCCACTTGGTGAACTTGTCCACTGCGACAAGTAGGTGAGTCAAGCCACCTCGTGCCGTCTTGAATGGTCCCACCATGTCCAGGCCCCAGACTGCAAAGGGCCTGGCGATGGGGATAGTCTTGAGTGCGGAAGCCGGCTGAAGTGGCTTGGAACGAAAAATCTGGCACCCCTTGCACTTTTGGACTAACTCTTTGGCCTCTTCTAGAGGGTTGGCCAGAAAAAACCGTGCCGGAAGGCTTTGGCGACGAGTGCCCTTGAGGCCGCGTGGTGACCGCACTCGCCTTCGTGGATGTCTCTGAGGATTGCCTGACCTTGTTCTGCTTCGACGCAGCATTGGAAGACACCGGTAACGCTGCGCCTGACCAGCTCTCTGTTGACTATGGTGTATGCTGCTGCTCGGCGTTGCACTTGCCAAGCCAAGATTTCATCAGTTGGTAGCTCTCTGTTTACTAAGAATCTGAGGATGGGCTGGGCCCATGAAGGTGCTGCTATTTCTTCAACTGCCACTAGTGCGACTTGGATAAGGGCGGCCGGGCTGGGAGGTGGCGGGTTGGAGTCCGCAACCGCGTGCTGATTTGACAAAGTCTCGGGGCCGACTGGAGCAGTCCCCGGGCCGAGCTCTGGAGTCTTCGATCTTGCTACTGCAGTCCCCGGGCCGGGTTCTGAAGACCCCGGGCCGGCTTCGACTGTATGTTTCTTGGAGTTGGATCTGTCCTCCTCAGGCGGAGCCGGCACATAGATTGAATCTGATTCTGGTGACGGCTTGATAGAAGGCTTGAGGAGGCGCCGGAGGGCGACACCGGATGGTATTGCCTGGCGGGTGGAGCCGATTCGTGCCAAGGCGTCTGCTTGATCGTTGTCATTCTTTGGCACGTGGAGGAACTCACACCCCTCGAAGTATCCGCTGAGTTGTTGGACGAGGAAACGGTAGCTCGCCATATTTGCGTCCTTGGCGTCCCAATCGCCAGATGATTGCTGGACCACCAAGTTGGAGTCGCCATAACACAGGATCCGGCGAATGCCGAGTTCTTTGGCAAGCCGGAGCCCGTGGATGAGCGCCTCGTACTCGGCCATGTTGTTGGAGGCGGCGAAGTGGATCTGTAGCGCATATCTCAGCTTGTCGCCCTTGGGGGAAGTGAGGACGACGCCGGCTCCCAGGCCGGTGCGCATCTTGGAGCCGTCGAAGTGCATCCGCCAATGGGTGGAGTCGGGCGCTGGCGGCAGATACTGGGTCTCGGCCCAGTCGACGAGGAAGTTGTCCAGTGCTTGTGACTTGATGGCGGTGCGGGGCTCGTAGTAGATGGTGTAGGGAGCCAGGTCGATGGCCCATTTGGCCACCCGGCCAGAAGCATCTCGGCTTCCAATGATCTTGGCCAGTGGAGCTGTGCAGACCATGGTGATTGGATGCTCCTGGAAGTAAGGCTTCAATTTCTTGGCAGCAAAATGCACTCCGTAACACATCTTCTGGTAATGGGGGTAGTTCTGCTTGGAGGTCGACAGCACCTCGCTCAAATAATATACCGGTCTCTGGACGGGTAGCGCCTTGCCTTCCTCCTTGCGCTCGACTATAATGACCGTGCTGACTACTCGGCTGGTGGCGGCAATGTATAGGAGCGTGGGCTCTTTGGGAGTCGGAGCCGCCAGCACAGGGGGAGTAGTCAACATCTTCTTTAGCTGGAGAAAAGCCTCGTCCGCCTTGGGAGTCCACTCAAAGAAGGTTGTCTTCTTCATGAGTTGATACAAGGGTAGAGCCTTCTCGCCCATTCGACTGATGAATCGGCTGATGGATGCCAAATAGCCGGTGAACTTCTGCACATCTAACAGTCGTCTGGGTGCCTCCATCCTTTCGATGGCCTTGATCTTTACTGGATTGCAATCTATGCCGCGTTCGGAGACCAGGAAACCGAGGAGCTGGCCGGCTGGTACTCCGAAAATGCACTTCTCCGGGTTGAGCTTGATCTGGAATTGGCGCAGATTCTCAAATGTTTCCTTGAGGTCCTCCATCAAGGTTCCACGCTTCTCTGTCTTCACCACCACGTCATCCACATAGACGTGGGCATTTCTGCCGAGTTGCTTCAGGAGGCACTTCTGCATGCAACGCTGAATGGTGGCGCCGGCGTTTCTCAAGCCGAACGTCATGGTCAGGTAGCAGAAGGCTCCAAACGGCGTGATGAAGGCGGTCTTCAGTCTGTCAGCCGGGTTCAGCTTGATCTGATGATATCCTGAATATGCATCTAGGAAACTCAACAACACGCATCCGGCTGTGGAGTCTATCACCTGATCAATTCTTGGCAGAGAAAATGGGTCCTTGGGGCAGGTTTTGTTGAGGCTTGTGTAATCAATGCACATCCGCCACTGCTTGATCTTCTTCAGCACAAGTACTGGGTTTGCCAGCCACTCTGGAAAAAATACTTCCATGATGAAGCCGGTTGCAAGGAGCCGAGCTATTTCTTCTCCAACAACTCTTCTTTTTCTTCTAACAGGCGGCGCAAGGGCTACCTGACGGGCTTCACATCAGATCGGACATGTAATTTGTGCTCGGCGAATTCCGTCGGGACACCAGGCATGTCCTTGGGGGACCATGCGAAGATGTCGCGATTCTCACGGAGGAAATCGACGAGCTCGCCTTCCTATTTGCTGTCAAGGCCTGCGCCCATGACAACGTACCTCTCCGGGTGCTCTGGGTCCAACGGTATCTTCTTTGTTTCTCTGGCCGGCTTGAATGATCCTTCTGCTTCCGACTCCTTGGGGTCGGGCGATAACTCGGGCTGCTTGCCGGCCATCGCCATGACCCGATTAAGGAGCCGTTTCTCAGCTGCGATCACCAAGGACTCGGCCAGCCGACTGCTTTCGGCCGCGCAAGCGGACGACTTCCTGTAGTCACTGGACACGGTTAGGATTCCCTTGGAACTCGGCATCTTCATCTTGAGGTAGGCGTAGTGGGGGACCGCCATGAACTTGGCCAAGGCGGGTCGGCCAAGCAGTGCATGATATGGGCTCTCAAGGTCCACCACCTCAAACCAAATTGGCTCTCGACGGAAATGATCTTTGTCTCCGAAGAGGACATCTATTAGGATCTTGCCGATTGGTGAGCAGGAAAGGCCAGGGACGATTCCGTGGAACACAGTCCGGCTGCTCTGAAGCTGTCTTCGCTTGATTCCTAATTTCTCCATTATCCTTGTACAGGATGTTGATACTGCTGCCTCCGTCTATCAGTACTCGCGAGAAGCGAGCGGCCCGCCTATCCGTAGCGAGTGTGGCGCCTAAGACCAAGGCGTAGGAGCCTGGACTCGGCATCACCTCTGGGTGATCAGCTCTGCTCCAACTGATAGGCTTCTCGGACCAATGCATGAACTCTGGAGTGCTTGATGCAACCGCGTTCACTTCTTGCTGCTGTTGGCGCCTGCTGCGCCGGTCATCCGCTACACTGGTGAACACCACATAGGCTCCGTGCTCATCTGGGAACTCGTCTTGTATCGCGCCGACTGGCCTGACAGCCGGCTGCTGGGGCGGTGGTGGAGGAGGCGGCCCAGCAGGAACGGGAGGGAGCAGGCCGTCCCCCTTGGCGATTCTGGTCAGCCAGTGGCATTTCCTGGTGGTGTGGTTTGACGGCTTCACGCCGCTGTGAAACTTGCAGGGACCATCTAGAGTCTGCTCGTAGGAGAAAGCCGGCAGCCAGCTGGACTTGCCGCCCTTCTGCCGCTTCGCCGGAGGCGGTCCCTCCAGCTGCTGGTCCTCTGCCGTTGCCACTTGCCGACTGCTGGAAGTCGGCTGCGGGGCTTTGCGCTTCTGGTCATTCTGCTGTTGCCGCTGACTGGTGTCTCCAGCCGAAGTTCTTGGAGCCTGAGGGGCGACTTTGCCAGTTGTGCTGACCCGAATCTCCGCCTTCATGGAGGAGTCGGCCGTGGCGTACTTGTCCACTGTGATCAGTAGCTCGTCGAGGGTCTCCGACTCGTCACAGAGGAGCTTGTGCTTGAGGAGGGTGCCTTCTCTGCACCCGGCAGTAAAGTACTCGATGGCCTGCACCTCGTGCATGCCCTCGCAGGAGTTCCGGAGTTCGCCCCATCGCATGAGGTAGTCACGAGTAGACTCGTCAGGGCCTTGCACGCACAAGGAGAGCTGGCGTGGCTTGGGAGGTCGCTTGTACGTGCTCGTGAAGTTGCGGACGAAAGCCTCGGTGAAGTCGACAAAGCTATTGATCCTGTGAGGCTTCAGACTATTTAACCACGTCCGGGCCGAGCCCTGGAGCATGAGCAGGACGTATCTTACGGCAACACGCTTGTTGCCGTTTGCTATGTTGACGGCTGTGGAGTAGTCGATCAGCCAATCTTCCGGCTTCACGATGCCGGTATATTTGGGCGTGTCTCGGGGGAGCGTGAACCCTTTGGGAAAGGGCTCGTCCCGGATGTGGGGTCCAAAGCAGGGGGGACCCAACTCGTCTTCTTCTTCCAGCGCCAGGGATCGGTGGAGTCGGTCGATCCGGTGGCGGGCGTCGTTCTCTCCGACTCCCTCTCGGCAGCCAAGGCGGTCGCCGAGAGTCGGATGTTCCACGAGCAGCGGGGAGACTTGTCTTTCTCTCCGAGGAGGGGGAGGTAAGTAGTCGTCCTGCTGTTCCACCGCTCTAGGGCAGCCGTCTTGGTCGCGCTCGATGGTGATGTGAGTCCAACTGCGGCTGGCAGCCGGCTCCTTGTCCTTCTTCCCACGGGCCCCGCCAGTCGGTGTTCGAGACGTCGCACCTTTGTCTCGGCGAGGCGGTGGGTCGTCGTTTTGGCGCTGCGGCGCCTCGATGCGGCAGCAGGCATTATTCTGCACGGCAGCCGCGTCGAGGAGCTGCTGAACTCGCTCCGTCATTATGCGGCGCTCTTTGCCTTCGAAGTTGTCGAGCTCGTCTGCTGCCGCCTAGGCGGCACGGATATTCTCTGCGGGCGTGGCATATACTGGGCGATCAGCCCCGAAGAGGTTGGCGATTGCCGCGCCACGCTGTCGGACCGTGCCTAGGCGGCTAGGCCCAGTTGGAGCCGGCGAGCCGCCTACGGCGCGATCCATCTCTCGTTGGTAAGCTTCTGACAAGCGCCTCATGCTTGCCAGCTTCTTCGCGCCCTCGATGAGCTGAAGGCGGAGCGCCTCCAGCGTCCCGGCGTCGGCGTCTTCCGGAATCGGTGCTGCAAGGTCTCGCAGGGCCGCGTCAAACGGGTCATGCGCTCCTTCGCCGGAGCGCTTGCCGTGCTCGAGGACGAGGACCTCAGTGACGGTGCTTCCGCCGCTCCCTGCGTACGAGAGCGGCTCGTCGTAGACCACCACATTGGTGGGGAACGCGTCGAGCGACGTGGTGTCGGAGTCGACCAGCATCGGGTCGGTGGATCCTATGGACTCCAGGTCCGTGGCAGGCTCGCCGGTGACGTGGAGTTGGTCAACGAGGCCCGTGAGGAGGCTCTCGGGGCCACTCGTGCCTGCATCGGGTGCAGGCTCGTCGGAGTGGCAAACCTCGCCAACAAGATCGGCGAGGCAGCTGGCTGCACAGGCGATCTCAGCGCCGCATAGCGCGTCGGCACAGACGCCGTCCGGCGTGCCGGGCTGGCTGTGCTCGCCGGGGAGGAACAGGGTTCCCGTCGAGAGCAGATCTCTGGACGACGGTGCACCTCGCCCCACGGTGGGCGCCAAATGTCGGGGGTTGGGTACGACATATGCCAAAGGATGGCTTATCATGGTGGGAGCGAGTAGAACGTCGCCGGTGCCTGGAAGCGGGATGAGGCGAAGACATGCACGCCGGCGGAACTTACCCAGCTTCAGGGCTCTCCTAGGAGATAACACCCCTACTGCTGCTCTGCAGGGTCTCCGCATGATCACTAAAGCAGAGTGACTACAATGGTACTCCTGGAGCTGTTTCGGGAGGTAGGAGAGGGCAAGGCTAGCTCTCTCCTTCCTAGGCTATCTGGTCTATCTCTCTCTCTAGGTCCGAACCCTTTGCATGGGTGCCCCGGGGGGTTTATATAGGCCTACCCCCAGGGGGTACAATAGTAATCCGGCTGGGCGCGGGTCCCAGCCGTCTGTCTCTCAGGCCGCCGTCCTTCCTGCCGGCTTCTGGGGCCCACCGACTGGCGGGTCCCGCCGACAGGCTTGATACTGTAGCGGCACTCCTGATGACGCAGGCTCAGTCATCGGGTCGTGGCAACAGTGCCGCCGTCTATCGGGCGGTCACTGTCACCATTCCCCATCTCATCTGATTAATGGCTCGTGGGGCCCCGAGAGGAGTCGGCCGACTCCAGGGAGGCCGACTCCCACAGGTCCGTCTTCGGGTTGCCCAGGCCGCCTTCGGCCCACCCATTGACAGGCGGCCCCACCGCCTTCGGGTCGTACAGGCTGGCGTCGTGGGCACTGTGTACTGCGTACTATGGCTGAGATCCGGGCAGGCATGGCAACAGTGCCGCATCTCGCCGGAGATCTTCCAGCGGTACGGCTCACTGTAGCCATGCCGTGACCGTACCCCGCGTCATACTTCGGGATAAGGGAGGAGTCTTGGGCCGACTCTCCACAGTCGTCCTTCCTGGATGTCGCCAGCTTGGAGTCGGCTTATCTGGGAGTCGTCGCCTGGGACTCGACATATCTTGGAGTCGGCCCTGGGACTCGGCCTGAGGGGCGCGGCCTGCCCCGATGTCTTGAAATGTCCTGGGGCTCGGGTTAGCCTACCCGTGGCCCATTACTCCGACAGGTTGGATGCACAAAATCTTAATGCAAAAGAACGTCAGTTTATATTGCAGCTTGTGATAAGGACCTTCATTATGCAGTCCGTCGCTTTTATTTCTTCCATATCGCAAGTTCGTATAAAGCTTATTTTCTTCGCACTAATAGATCATACATATTTAAGGAGGAATTTTTTATTGCTTGCACTGATGACAACTTACTTGAAGGATCTTACTCAATCCATAGGTAGGTATGGTGGACTCTCATGGAAAAACTGGGTTTAAGGGGTGTTCGGAAGCACAAGTAGTTGTAACATTCCAAATTTTCAATTTGGAATGTTATACATTAGATCATCATTGCATATCATATTTTATTTGCATTTGGCTTGATCCTAGAAATTTTACGCAACTCAAGGACCCTTGGAGAGAGTTCAGAATTTCGTTATTTTCATATTTGAGTTTTCTCAAATTTTGAAAATAGGGCTGTTTGATTTTATTTATTTTATCTTAAATTATTTCTATTATAAAAACATGAGAGAGGGAATAAAATGACTTTCCCAAAATAAAGAAGTATTGATGATTTAATAAAAAAATCAAATAAGATTTTATTCGGAGTTTTTGGCTATTTTATTTGAATTTAGGAAAATTGCACGTTTTTCAAAACTGCATTTTAGGGCCAAGAAAATGTTTATATCGTTCTAAATATTTTATTTAGATGGTGAAATTTTATTTTGGCATTTTTGCCATTTTATTTTATTTTCTAGAATTTTTCTTAGTTTCGGCAGAATTGTTCTTTAAAAAAAAAACTTCCAACGCCCAACTGGGCCAAGGCCCAGCCGAGCCGGCCCACGTTCCCCGCGCCGCCGTGTCCCACCTGGAGACCGCGTGCCGCCGCCAACCGGACCGGAGTCCGAGCCGGACTCCTCCCCGCCGCCTTGCCCCTTCCCCAAGCCACCTCTCCCCCCTCTTTAAATACCGCCGCCGCCCTCCCCACCCCGCCACCCGACCCGCCTCGCCTCCCGCCACCGCCGATCGCACAACCGCCGCCGTTCGCCGTAGCCGCCGCCGTTCGCCGCCGTCGCCTCGCCTCCCGCCGCCGCCGCCCGGAGCCCTGCCGCCCACCGGACCCCGCCGGAGCCACCGGACCTCACCGGAGCCCCGACGAGGTAGCCGCCGCCGTAGTTTTCTAAAGAAAACCAATTCGTTTTTTTTAGAAAACCCTAGGTTTTGTTTATTTTTTAGATCGGTTTTATTTTTTCCCGGTTTATTTATTTAGCGAGGGTTCACTCGTTCGTTCGTTTGAACGGATGAGTTCATCGTTTAGTCGCAGTTAACAAACATCTGTTCGTTAAACTGTTCGTTAGTTTTTCTTTTCTTGGATTTTCCGCGATTATTCTAGATCACGATTTCTGATCCGATTTTTGTTTTAGTTTTTCTTTTCGCTCGTTTATCGGAATCAGGTGATTCAAGCGCCTAGAGTTTCGTCTCGAAACCCTCTTTCTGTTTAACCAACTCAAACAAGTTTTTGCTACTGTAAAATTTGACTTATGTCCAGATTAGTAAACGAAGCTTGTTTCTTTCGCCCTTTGAGTTTTGTTGCTTCGTTTGATTTGATTCTTTTTGCAAACCGGAGTTCTTAAGTTGAACTTTCTGGTTAGATCTCTTTTGAGTTCTACCCGTGCATTAGATGAGTACTTATTGTTTGCTTGGTTGTTTGTTTGCGATAGAGTATCCGGAGTGTGCCGCTTGCTACTTCAAATCTCTAGGTTTCACGGGTCATCAGCAAGGCAAGTAACACTTGGATCATACCTCTTTACTACCCAGTTTTATTGCATTAGCTCAATCCTCAAACAACTGCATGATTAGGATCTGATTAATATGTGGGTTTTGGGAAGTAGATGAGGTAGAACCTATTGCCCTGTTTATTATCAAACCTTTGGGAGTTACTTCTACGTTTGCTTATATCGCTATGCTATGCTAGTAGACATGGATTGGGTGAGTGAATTTCCATGACAGATGTGAGATTGTTAATTAATAGTTTATTTAAGGTGGCAACTTTAATACACATCTGGGTGGATTGAGGCACCTGGGTATTCCAGCAATTGCCTGCTTCTTTTGGACCGCCACCCAGGCTCAAAGGGATCATGAGATTATTCATGCTAGAAACTTCCGTGTGCAGCCACAAGCTACTATGGGCTCTATCATAGTTGATTAAGTCGTGCGAACTCTTACAGTGGTAGACTAGCAGATTTAGGGGAAAGTATGTGTAACTGTCTACCCGATCGTAAGGTGCTAGCGCTTCTGAAAGACTATGTCTCGGTCATCTGTTTCTCAAACACCATGTAGTGCGAGAAAACCAACGGAGGAGATCGAGTCTTGTGGGGAAAAATGCGCAAACCTCTGCAGAGTGTACAAACTAATCATGGTTAGCCGTGTCCCCGGTTATGGATGTTTTGAGTATCTAGTTCTTGGATTATCATGTGAATCTCATCATGTTACTTTCATTAAATTTTGTTGGGTTTAATGATGATGTTTAATTGGGATTGAGAGGATGTCTATCTTCTAAATGTTTAACAACCACCATGATAGTTACATAAATTTATTCCTTTGTAGTAGGGAAGAATTGGCTTTATGCAAAACTGCAACCATAGAGCTTTCCACCAACCATATATGCATGTAGTGGTAGCATTATTCTGTTTATTACCCTCTATGTGTTACATTACTAGCATATTCCATGTGCTGAGCCATTTTCGGACTGCAACATTCATGTTGCAGACTTTTCAGACGACGAATAAGATTCCTTAGGATCGTGGTCCTATACTAAGTGATGCCGTTGGATTTGATGGACTCACTTATCTTCCAAGCCTTCCGCTGTTATCGTTATTAGATGGCCTTAAGCCATATTTATTGTTATTAGTTCTCTTTTGAGACATTCGATGTAATAAGTGTGTGATTGCTACTCTGTTATAAATCCTTCAAGTACTGTGTGTGTCAGCATTACTGATCCAGGGATGACACTGAAGCACAGAGATCAGACTGTTTGAGGTTTGGTCGCTACAAGATGCTATTAGAGCACACGCCACTTATCTTCCAAGCCTTCCGCTGTTATCGTTATTAGATGGCCTTAAGCCATATTTATTGTTATCAGTTCTCTTTTGAGACATTCGATGTAATAAGTGTGTGATTGCTACTCTGTTATAAATCCTTCAAGTACTGTGCGTGTCAGCATTACTGATCCAGGGATGACACTGAAGCACAGAGATCAGACTGTTTGAGGTCTGATCACTACAAGATGGTATCAGAGCACACGCTGACTGTAGGACACGACCACTAAGCTAAAAGCCCTAGATCACTACTCACTCTTCTCATTTCCGACTCCTCATCTTTTCTACTCTTCTAGGATGGTAGATGCAAGGAACAAGTTCACGCAACCGGATGAAGATACACCCTTTGACGCCACTCGAAGGAAGTCACTAAGTATCTGAACATTGGAGTACCAAGCTTCACCGGGACCTACATCGCCACTTTACCAGAAGTGGAGCGTTGGATGATTTAAGTTCAAGTTCCAGGAAGGACGTTCATGCCTGTCACTGAACCCATAGAGTTTTCCTTCGATGCACCAACCTGGAGTCTAGGAAAGAGCATGGCAGCCCACATCTCCATTGGACGCATTGGAGAAGTTTATCACAAGGATCTCAAGGATACCATTTACCAGATCTGTGGGCACCGAGATGAGCAATGGTAGATGATCAGCACCAGGAAGGATAGATCAATTGCAGCTTACATCCAGGAGTTAAACCAGCACATTCGTCGCCAGGAGAACCAAATGTGCACAGGCATGATAGATCTGAAGAAGGCTATGACCAAGAACATGGAACTGGAGGAAGAACTCAAGTCTACACGCGATGGATATGAGGAGGAAATAGCAACGCTTGTGGAGAAGAATGATGATCTGAAGAAGAAGCTAAAAGTATTCATGGGATTTCCTGCGACTGGAGGAGAAGACAATGATTGCACTTGCTCGGAGAACTATATCATCGTGACGACACCGACTCAGACCAAGATGATAGTGATGATGACTATGTTGATGAAGCCAGAGCTGATATCATGGAGTCTTCAATAGAGCAATTTTTCTAGTCGACCACCATAACAGTAGTAGTATTCCCCCATGTATATAGTATAGTCTGAGCACTTTTGTAACGATAGTTAGACCGTTGTATGCCCTTGTTTGAATTGAATGAAGTGATTTTGTTTGTGTTTGTCTCCTATGCATATGGGTAGTGTTTTTCCCTCTAGACCTCATTCTATTCTACACTCTCATCTTTTCTAAACCCTCAGATGCCTCCGAGACGTGACAACAGATTTGCTTTCCCACCGGAGCTCACCCACTTGATCCAGCAGCATAATGCATTGATGCAGTTACTAGTCCAGAATCAGAATCAGGGGAACAACAACAACAACAACAACCCAGCACCACCACCACCTATTGATCACTTAGCCCGTTTCTTGAGACTTAATCCGCCGGTGTTTTCCAGTAGCACCGAGCCGATAGTTGCAGATGATTGGATCCACAAGACGGGAAGGGAGTTAACCACTGTAGGATGCACAGATGCGGAGAAGGTGCGCTTTTCCGCACATCATCTTGATGGACCTGCAGCATCATGGTGGGAGAATTTCACAGCCACTTATCCTATCGACACTATCACATGGGATCAGTTCCATCAGGCTTTTCGTACTACCCATGTATCAGCAGGAGCTATGGCCATGAAGAAACATGAGTTTCGTAACTTGCGCCAAGGAGGACGTACTGTTGGCCAGTATGTGGATGACTTTAGTAAGCTAGCACGTTATGCCCCAGATGTCGTTGCTACGGATGCAGCTAAGCAGGAGAAGTTTCTGGAAGGACTGAATGATAAGCTGAGCATGCAGTTGATGGTACCAACCTTCAACAACTACCAGGAGTTGGTAGATAGAGCTCTCATGATTGAAGGGAAGCAACAGCAGATTGACAACCGCAAGAGGAAGTATGGACAAGGGAAGTACAATTCTGGAGCTCAGCAGAAGCCACGTTTTACCCCGAAACTGGGAGGACATTTTCAGCATACCCATGGAGGAGGGAGTTCGCACAATCATAATGGCTCCAAGAATGGGAATGGGAATGGAGGAAGCAACGGCCATAACCGTACCAACCCATCAACCCCAGCCAAGAGAGATCTGAGCCAAGTCACTTGCTATAAGTGTCAGAAGACTGGAAATTATGCCAATGAATGTCCTGAAGCCCAGAATGGAAATGGCAATGGAAGCTCTGGGAAGAAGCCGAACCCTTTCAACAGGGGACAAGTGAACCACATTAACATGGAGGAGGTTGAAGCCCAGCCAGATGCAGTAATAGGTAAGCTTTTGGTTAAGTCATTTACTGCACTCATTCTTTTTGATACTGGTGCATCATATTCATACATATCAAGGGGATTTGCGGATAAGTATAAACTGCCCACCAAGGTTCTTAGAACACCTATGTTAGTAAGCTCACCAGGAGCGGAGTATATGGCCAGTCGAGGATGTTTTCAAGTGCCATTGAGTATAGGTAGGCATGTTTTCCCCTCGGATTTAATAATTTTGGAATCGCAAGGTTTGGATGTGATTCTGGGTATGGATTGGCTATCGATGTATGGAGGGAACATTGATTGCGCCAGTAAGTCAATTTTGCTTACCACCCCAGAAGGGAGAAGGATCAGGTATGTATCACGGCATGAGCCGAAGAGGACGCAAGTAAATTCCTTATCGGGAGTTGTACAGGAGGAAGTACCAGTGGTGAAGGATTTTCTTGATGTATTTCTAGAAGAGTTGCCAGGCATGCCACCGGATAGAGACATTGAGTTTTTGATTGAGCTTTTGCCAGGCACATGGCCGATATCTAAGAGACCGTACAGGATGCCCGCAAAAGATTTGGAGGAAATTAAGAAGCAGATTAAGGAGCTACTAGATAAAGGTTATATTCACCCAAGTTCTTCACCTTGGGGATCGGTAGTGCTTCTAGTGAAGAAGAAGGATGGATCATTGAGGATGGTTGTTGATTATCGAGGATTGAATGAAGTGACAATCAAGAACAAGTACCCGTTGCCAATGATCAATGATTTGGTTGACCGTTTGCAAGGAGCTAAGGTATTTTCCAAGATCGATCTGCGATCAGGATACCACCAGTTGAAGATTCGAGAGCAGGGTATACCTAAGACGGCTTTTATCACCAGGTATGGGTTGTATGAGTATACCGTTATGTCATTCGGTCTGACTAACGCACCTGCCTATTTCATGAATATGATGAACAAGGTGTTTATAGAGTTTCTGGATAAGTTCGTCGTGGTATTCATTGATGACATTTTGGTCTATTCGAAGAATGAAGAAGAGCATAAGGAGCATTTGCATTGGTACTTGTGAAGCTCAGAGAACATCAGTTATATGCCAAGTTCAGTAAATGTGAGTTTTGGTTGAAGGAAGTTGGATTCCTCGGACATGTTATATCCGGAGAAGGAATAGCAGTAGATCCCACCAAAGTTGTCACTGTGACAAACTGGGAAGCACCAACAATAGTTGGAGAGATCCGGAGTTTTCTTGGACTTGCAGGATACTACCGAAGGTTCATTGATAATTGCTCGAAGATTGCGAAGCCCATGACAGAGTTGTTGAAGAAGGACACCAAGTTCAAATGGACTAAGGAATGTGAGGCCAGTTTCCAGGAGTTGAAGAAACGTTTGGTTACATCGCCAGTTTTGATTTTGCCAGATCAGCGCAAGGATTATGAGGTGTATTGCGATGCTTCTCATCGAGGACTTGGAGCACTGCTTATGCAGGAAGGAAGAGTTGTTTCGTATGCCTCACAACAGCTTAAGCCCCATGAGTTGAATTATGCTACCCATGATTTGGAGTTAGCAGCCGTAGTGCATGCACTGAAGACCTGGAGACATTTTCTTATCGGAAATCATTGTGAGGTGTACACGGATCACAAGAGTTTGAAGTACATTTTCACACAGAAGGAGTTAAATCTCTGGAAAAGGAGATGGTTGGAACTCATCAAGGATTACGATATGAGATTGCATTATCACCCCGGAAAGGCTAATGTAGTAGCCGATGCATTGAGCCGCAAGAGTCACCTCAACACACTTCTGACCGGAGAGTTACCTAAGGAGTTAGCCGAGGATCTTCGTGAGCTATGTTTAGAGATAGTTCCAAGAGGCTATGTTGCAGCATTGGAGATTCAGTCGACTTTGATGGATAAGATCAGAGAAGCTCAGAAGACTGACAAGGGGATTGCCACTATAAAAGAGCGGATGAGCAAAGGTAAAGCTAAAGGATTTCGTGAGGATGAGTGCGATACCTTATGGTATGAGGACCGTGTATATGTGCCTAATGATCCGGAGATCAGGAAGTTGATTCTGCAAGAGGCCCATGATTCGCCATATTCGATTCACCCAAGAAATACCAAGATGTATCTGGATTTGAAGGAAACTTTCTGGTGGACCGGAATGAAGAAAGATATTGCGGAGTACGTAGCAATTTGTGGTGTATGTCAGAGAGTGAAGGCAGAGTAGCAAAAGCCAGCAGGATTGCTACAGCCACTGCCGATACCCGAATGGAAGTGGGATAAACTAGGCATGGATTTTATCACAGGATTGCCTAGGACTCGTTCAGGCTATGACTCAATTTGGGTTGTAGTTGATCGTTTGACGAAGGTAGCTCATTTCATCCCAGTGAAGACCACTTACACCAGTGCTAAGTTGGCTAAGATATACATGACCAGGATCGTATGTCTGCATGGAGTTCCGAGGAGCATTATATCAGATAGAGGAACCCAGTTTACCTCAAAGTTCTGGAATCAGTTGCACGAAACTTTGGGTACCAGGCTAGAGTTCAGTACAACCTTTCATCCGTAGACAGATGGACAGACCGAGAGAGTCAGACAGATTTTGGAGGATATGCTGAGAGCTTGTGTGCTAGATTATGGATCTAGTTAGGACGACAATTTGCCATATGCAGAGTTCTCTTACAACAATAGTTATCAATCTAGTTTGAAGATGGCCCCTTTTGAAGCCTTGTACGGAAGGAGGTGCAGGACCCGTTGCTGTGGGATGAAGTTGGAGATCGCCAGTTGTTTGGACGAGATTTGATTAAAGAGTCTGAACAGAGGGTGAAGTTGATTCACGATAGTCTCAAGGTAGCACAGTCTAGACAGAAGAGCTATGCAGATTCTAAACGCAAGGAGACAGTTTACGAAGTCGGAGACCGAGTTTATCTTCGTGTATCTCCACTTCGAGGAGTTAAGCTCTTTGGAGTTAAGGGAAAGTTAGCGCCATGTTTTGTAGGACCATACAAAGTTTTGGAGCGTATGTGAGAAGTTGCTTACAAGTTGGACTTGCCTGAAGGATTGTCAGGAGTTCATGACGTGTTCCACGTTTCCCTGTTGAAGAAGTGCCACGCCGAGATGGCTGATATACCGCTGAGAGATACAGTGCCTCTGGAAGCGATTCAGTTGGATAGTGATTTAACCTATGAGGAGAAACCAGTCAAGATTCTTGAATATGCCAGCCGAGTCACTCGCAGCAAGCTTATCAAGTTTTGCAAAGTTTAGTGGAGCCACCACACCGAGGATGAAGCCACCTGGGAGAGAGAGGAAGATCTGTTGAAGGACCACCCTCACCTATTTTCTAGCCAACCTGAATCTCGAGGACGAGATTCATCTTAAGGGGGGTAGGTTCGTAACATCCCAAATTTTCAATTTGGAATGTTATACATTAGATCATCATTGCATATCTATTTTATTTGCATTTGGCTTGATCCTAGAAATTTTACGCAACTCAAGGACCCTCGAAGAGAGTTGGGAATTTCTTCAATTATTTCTATTATAAAAACATGAGAGAGGTAATACAATGACTTTCCCAAAATAAAGAAGTATTGAGGATTTAATAAAAAAATCAAATAAGATTTTATTCGGAGTTTTTGGCTATTTTATTTGAATTTAGGAAAATTGCACGTTTTTCAAAACTGCATTTTAGGACCAAGCAAATGTTCATCTCATTCTAAATATTTTCTTTAGATGGTGAAAATTTATTTTGGCATTTTTAGAATTTTATTTTATTTTCTAGAATTTCTCTTAGTTTCGGCGGAATTGTTTTTTTTTTTGAAACTTCCAGCGCCCGACTGGGCCGAGGCCCAACCGAGCCGGCCCACGTTCCCCGCGCCACTGTCTCCTGCATGGAGACCGCGCGCCGCCGCTGACCGGACCGTAGTCCGAGCCGGACTCCTCCCCGCCGCCTTGCCCTCCCTCAAGCCACATCCCCCCTCTTTAAATACCGCTGCTGCCCTCCCCACCTTGCCACCCGACCCGCCTCGCCTCCCGCAGCCACCGATCGCGCAGCCACCGCCGTTCACCGCCGTCGCCTCGCCTCCCGCCACCGCCGCCCACCAGACCCCGCCGGAGCCGCCGAACCTCACCGGAGCCCCGACGAGGTAGCCGCCGCTGCCGCCCCGGTTTTCTAAACAAAACCGATTCGTTTTTTTAGAAAACCCTAGGTTTTATTTTCTTTTAGATCGGTTTTTTCCCAGTTTATTTATTTAGCAAGCGTTCGCTCGTTCATTCGTTTGAACGGATGTGTTCATCGTTTAGTCACAGTTAACAAACGTCCGTTCGTTAAACTGTTCGTCAGTTTTTCTTTTCTCGGATTTTCCGCGATTATTCCAGATCGCGATTTCTGATCCGATTTTCGTTTTAGTTTTTCTTTTCGCTCGTTTATCGGAATCAGGCGATTCAAGCGCCTTTCGTCTCGAAACCCCCTTTTTGTTTAACCAACTCAAACAAGTATTTGCTACGGTAAATTTAATTTATGTCTAGATTACTAAATGAAGCTTGTTTCTTTCGCCATTTGAGTTTCGTTGCTTCGTTCAATTTGATTCTTTTTGCAAACCGGAGTTTTTAAGTTGAACTTTCTGGTTAGATTTCTTTTGAGTTTCACCCATGCATTAGATGAGTACTTATTGTTTGCTTGGTTGTTTGATTGTGATAGAGTATCCGGAGTGCGCCGCTTGCTACTTCGAATCTCTAGGTTTCACGGATCATCAGCAAGGCAAGGAACTCTTTGATCATACCTCTTTACTACACAGTTTTATTGCATTAGATCAATCCTCAAACAACTGCATGATTATTATCTGATTAATATGTGGGTTTTGGGAAGTAGATGAGGTAGAACCTGTTGCCCTGTTTATTATCAAACCTTTGGGAGTTACTTCTACGTTTGCTTATATCGCTATGCTATGCTAGTAGACGTGGATTGGGTGAGTGAATTTCCATGACAGATGTGAGATTGTTAATTAATGGTTTATTTAAGGTGGCAACTTTAATACACATCTGGGTGGATTGAGGCACCTGGGTATTCCAGCGATTGCCTGCTTCTTTTGGACCGCCACCCAGGCTCAAAGGGATCATGCGATTATTTATGCTAGAAACTTCCGTGTGCAGCCACAAGCTACTATGGGCTCTATCATAGTTGATTAAGTCGTGCAAACTCTTACAGTGGTAGACTAGCAGATGTAGGGGAAAGTATGTGTAACTGTCTACCCGATCGTAAGGTGCTAGCGCTTCTGAAAGACTATGTCTCGGTCATCTGTTTCTCAAACACCATGTAGTGCGAGAAAACCAACGGAGGAGATCGAGTCTTGTGGGGAAAAGTGCGCAAACCTCTGCAGAGTGTACAAACTAATCATGGTTAGCCGTGTCCCCAGTTATGGATGTTTTGAGTATCTAGTTCTTGGATTATCATGTGAATCTCATCATGTTACTTTAATTCAATTTTGTTGGGTTTAATGATGATGCTTAATTGGGATTGAGAGGATGTCTATCTTCTCAATGTTTAACAACCACCATGATAGTTAAATAAAATTTATTCCTTTGCAGTAGGGAAAAAATGGCTTTATGCAAAACTGCAACCATAGAGCTTTCCACCATCCATATATGCATGTAGTGACAACATTATTCTGTTTATTACCCTCTATGTGTTACATTGCCTGCATATTCCATGTGCTGAGCCGTTTTCGGGCTACAACATTCATCTTGCAGACTTTTCAGACGATGGGTAAGATGTCTTAGGATCGTGGTCCTATACTCAGTGATGCCGTTGGAGTTGATGGACTCACTTATCTTCGAAGCCTTCTGTTGTTATCGTTATTAGATGGCCTTAAGCCATATTTATTGTTATCAGTTCTCTTTTGAGACATTCGATGTAATAAGTGTGTGATTGCTACTCTGTTATAAATCCTTCAAGTATTGTGTGTGTCAGCATTACTGATCCACGGATGACACTGAAGCACAGAGATCAGACTGTTTGAGGTCTGGTCGCTACAATAGTATCTCTACTTGGTGCAAAGAATTTGGCTAGCATGAGAGGGAAAGGCAAGCTCAACATGTTGGATGATCCAAGACAATATAACATCTATTCGGATATAGGAAAACAAAACCCATTAAGTTGTCTTCCTTGTCCAACATCAAATTTTTAGCATGTCATATTTTAATGGGTGCTCACAATTACAAAAGATGTCCAAGATAGTATATTTATATGTGAAAATTTTCTCTTCCTTCAATATTCTTTCATGAATTGTTCAAGTGACCAATTCTGCGTTTGCTAACTTTCAATAAATTTACCACCTATGCTTATTATGTGTGAAGTCATTACTCCCCATGGTATAAGCATATGAAACATATATAAATTTAGATTTATGATATTCAATTCATTCTACCATTTACTCATAGGATATACGTGAAGCACGTGAATAAATGACAAACTACTCCAAAAAGATATAAGTGAAGTACACTGAGTAGTCAAATAATTAACTAGCCATGGGAGGACTCTCTCGCATTCAAGATTTCAGATCCATTGATTTATTATTAAATATTTCAGATCCAAAGGTTAATTCAAACAGCAAGTAAAATGAATTTACTTTCCAAGCAAAATGCATATCATGTGACGAATAAAAATATAGCTCCGAGTAAGGTATACCGATAGTTTTGAAGACGAAAGAGGGGATGCCTTCCGGGGCATCCCCAAGCTTAGGTGCTTGAGTCTTCCTTGAATATCACCTTGGGGTGCCTTGGGCATCCCCAAGCTTAGGGTCTTTCCAATCCTTATTCTCCTCATATTGATATCTCACCCAAAACTTGAAAACTTCAATCACACAAAACTTAACGGAACTTCGTGAGATGGGTTAGTATGATAAAGAGTAAATCATTCACTTGGGTACTATCAAAGACAAGATTCATAATTGTTCTCACACAATTCCTACTGTACCATATAATTTCTACAATTTATATTGAGCAATATAAGCCATAGAAACTCGAAACCAAGCAAACTATGCATTGAAAACAGAATCTGCGAGAAATAGAACAATCAGTAATGATCTGAATAGAAACCATACTTCTGCTACTCCAAAAATCCATACAAATTAGGAAAACCTGATAGATTGGTGTAAAAATCCATTTCAAAAATAATAAGATCAAAATCACGTTTCTGTGAATTATCAAAACTAATTTACTGGGCACAAAAGTTTCTGATTTTCAGCAGGATCAACACAACTATCACCGTAAGCTATCCCAAAGGTCTTACTTGACACTTTATTATAACAAAAGGTATAGAACATGATTACTACAGTAGATTAATCATGTGAACACACAAAAATAGTAAGGGTAAATATTGGGTTGTTTCCCAACAAGCGTTTTTCTTTAATGCCTTTTAGCTAGGCATGATGATTTCAATGATGCTCACATAAAAGATAAGAATTGAAACATAGAGAGAGCATCATGAAGAATATGACTAGCACATTTAAGTCTAACCAACTTCCTATGCCTAGGGATTTTGTGAGCACACAATTTATGGGAAAAATAATCAACTAGCATAGGAAGGCTAAATAAGCATAACTTCAAAACTTTAAGCACATAGAGGGGAAACTTGATATTTTGCAACTCCAACAAGCATATATTCCTCCCTCATAATAATTTTTAGTAGCATGATGAATTAATTCAACAACATAACCACCACATAAATCATTATTTTCATGATCTTCAAGCATGGAAATTTTATTACTCTCCATATGAGCAAAATTCTTCTGATTCGGAATAGTGGGAGAAAACTCAACAAAATAACTATCATGTGAGGCATAATCCAATTGGAAATAAAAATCATGATGACAAGTTTCAGGGGTAACATTATTCTTTATAGCATACATGTCATCACAATATTCATCATAGATAGCAACTTTGTTCTCACAATGAATTGGAACTACTTCCAAAATAGTGGAATCATTACTAACTAAAGTCAAGACCTCTCCAAATCCACTTTCGTAAATGTTATATTAAGATTCAACACGCTCCAAAATAGTGGGATCATTACTTCCTAAAGTTTACACTCTTCCAAACCCACTTTCAATGATAGTATTATTCATACTCCAAAAGATATAAGTGAAGTTCATGGAGCATTCTACAATTAATATGGACTAACCAATATCCAAGCTCAAAATATATAAGTGAAGCACTAAGAGCTTTCTATAAGATCATACTAAAAAAATATAAGTGAAGAACATGAAGCATTCTACAAATCAATTAAGGGCTATCTCATACTAGCATGGTTCTTAAAGAAAAAGAAAAACACAAAGGACACAATTCATGTGAACAAAATAAAAATTGAGGTATACCGATAATTGTTGAAGAAGAAAGATGGGATGCCAACCGAGGCATCCCCAAGCTTAGATGCTTGAGTATCCTTGAAATATTTACTTGGTGTGCCTTGGGAATCCCCAAGCTTGAACTTGTACCTCTCTTTATTCTTCTCACATCGGTAACTCCTTGTTCTTCGAACACTTCATCCACACAAAACTTAACAAAATTATTATGAGATCCGTTAGTATAATAAAGCAAATCACTACCTTTAGGTACTGTTGCAAACTCATTCCAATTTCATATTAGCACTATATCTACTGTATTCCAACTTCAACATGGCTCATACCCCCCGATACTACCCATTGATTCATCAAAATAAGCGAACAACACATAGAAAACAGAATCTGTCAAAAGCAGGACAGTCTGTAGTAATCTGGAAATTTAGTATACTTCTGTAACTCCAAAAATTCTAAAACAATATGACAATTTAAACAAATTGTACAGAAGTACTGTGCAAAAAGTTTTGGACCCATTTGACTTTCCAGTAAAAAAATTAAATTCACGCGCTACAGCCAAAGTTTCTGTTTCTGCACTGCACATAGTAAACAAGCAATCTAATCAACCTAAAACCAAAACTTGGCACATTATTTTTATAATAAAATGGATATATACAAGGGGATAATTCAGTAGCCCAAGTTAATAGAACAAGAGATCTCATAGAACAATGCATAACATAACATTAGAACTGAACTTCAAAACTACCATCGGCTACCTTTTTGCTCCTCCGGATCTAGATTTACCACCTTTCCGTTTTTCCTTGGTTTTTTTCTCCAAGATTTGGCTATGGTGAGAAGAATGCACTTAGAACACAAAGGTACAATTATATTTCATTATGAGCATGGTTGTTGCTAACCTTGGCAGAAATCGCATGGCTGATGGAGCATCATCCTCGCAAGGCACAATTCATGATTGAGCTGATTTGGTGGTCTTTGTCCTCTTCTTTGGTGGTCCTCTACACGAGCAACAAAAAAGTAGTTAACATGTATGGTTTTTACAAAAAATTCAAGTGATGCAATATACAATAAAAAATTCATTACCTCACAGCTAAAATTGTTGGGGAACGCGGTAATTTCAAAAAAAAATCTACGATCACGCAAGATCTATCTAGGTGATGCATATAAACGGGGGGATGTGTGTCCATGTACCCTCGTAGACCAAAAGCGGAAGCGTTATGTAACGCGGTTGATGTAGTTGAACGTCTTCCTGATCCAACCAATCAAGTACCGAACGCACGACACCTCTGTGATCTGCACACGTTCAGCTCGGTGACATCCCTCGGACTCTAGATCTAGCTGAGGCCGAGGGAGAGTTCCATCAGCATGACGACATGGTGACAGTGATGATGAAGTTACCGGCGCAGGGCTTCGCCTAAGCACTATGCCGATATGACCGAGGTGAAAAACATTGGAGGAGGGCACCGCACACGGCTAAAATATCAACTTGATCAACTTGTGTCTCTATGGGGTGCCCCCCTCACCCGTATATAAAGGATGGAGGGAGGAGGAGGACGGCCAGGGGAGGAGGCGTGCCAGGGGGGGGGGGCAATCCTACTCCAAGTAGGTTTCGCCCCCCCTTTCCTATTCCAACAAGGAGAAGGGGGGTAGGAGGAGAAGGAGAGAAGGAAGGAGGGGGGAGCCTCCCCCCTTCCCCTGTCTAATTAGGACTAGGGCAAGGGGGTGCGCGCCACCTCCTGGCCGGCCCTCTCTCTTCTCCACTAAGGCCCATGAGGCCCAATAGCTTCTCGGGGGTGGGGGGGGGGTTTCAGTAACCCCTGGTACTCCAATTTTATCCGAAACTTTTCTGGAACACTTCCGGTGTCCGAATATAGTTGTCCAATATATGAATCTTTATGTCTCGATCATTTCGAGACTCCACGTCATGTCCGTGATCACATCCGAGACTCCGAACAATCTTCGGTACATCAAATCACATAAACTCATAATACCAACCGTCATCGAATGTTAAGTGTGCGGACCCTACGGGTTCGAGAACTATGTAGACATGACCGAGACACGTCTCCGGTCAATAGAAAATAGCGGAACCTGGATGCTCATATTGGTTCCTACATATTCTACGAAGATCTTTATCGGTCAAACCGCATAACAACATACGTTGTTCCCTTTGTCATCGGTATGTTACTTGCCCGAGATTTGATCGTCGGTATCATCATACCTAGTTCAATCTCGTTACCGGCAAGTCTCTTCACTCGTTCTGTAATACTTCATCCCGCAACTAACTCATTAGTCACAATGGTTGCAAGGTTTATAGTGATGAGTATTACCGAGAGGGCCCATAGATACCTCTCCGAAACATGGAGTGACAAATCCTAATCTTGATCTATTCCAACCCAACAAACACCTTCGGAGACACCTGTAGAGCACCTTTATAATCACCCATTTATGTTGTGATGTTTGGTAGCACACAAAGTGTTCTTGAAGTATTCGGGAGTTGCATAATCTCATAGTCTGAGGAACTTGTATAGGTCATGAAGAAAGTAGTAGCTATGAAACTGAAACGATCATAATGCTAAGCTAACGAATGGGTCATGTCCATCACATCATTCTCCTAATGATGTGATCCCGTTCATCAAATGACAACACATGTCTATGGTTAGGAAACATAACCATCTTTGATTAACGAGCTAGTCAAGTAGAGCCATACTAGGGACTATATGTTTTGTCTATATATTCACACATGTACTAAGTTTCCAATTAATACAATTCTAGCATGAATAATAAACATTTATCATGAAATAAGGAAATAAATAATAACTTTATCATTGCCTCTAGGGCATATTTTCTTCAGTCTCCCACTTGCACTAGAGTCAATAATCTAGATTACATAGTAATGATTCTAACACCCATGGAGCTTTGGTGCTGATCATGTTTTGCTCGTGGAAGAGGCTTAGTCAACGGGCCTGCAACATTCAAATCCGTATGTATCTTGCAAATGTCTATGTCCCCCTCTGACACTTGATGACGGATGGAATTGAAGCGTCTCTTGATGTTCTTGGTTCTCTTGTGAAATCTGGATTCCTTTGCCAAGGCAATTGCACCAGTATTGTCACAAAAGATTTTCATTGGACCCGATGCACTAGGTATGACACCTAGATCGGATATGAACTCCTTTATCCAAACTCCTTCATTTGCTGCATCTGAAGCAGCAATGTACTCCGCTTCATACGTAGATCCCTCCAGAACGCTCTACTTGGAACTGAACCAACTGACAGCTCCTCCATTCAAAAAAATACATATCCAGATTGCGACATAGAGTCATCCGGATCAGTGTCAAAGGTTTCATCGATGTAACTGTTTACGACGAGCTCTTTTTCGCCTCCATAAATGAGAAACATATCCTTAGTCCTTTTCAGGTATTTCAGGATGTTCTTGACTGATGTCCAGTGCTCCACTCCAGGATTACTTTGGTACCTCCCTACTATGCTTATAGCAAGGCACACATCAGTTCTGGTACACAACATTGCATACATGATAGAACCTATGGCTGAAGCATAGGGAATGACCTTCATTTTCTCTCTATCTTCTGTAGTGGTCGGGCATTGAGTCTGACTCTACTTCACACCTTGTAACACATGCAAGAACCCTTTCTTTGACTGATCCATTTTGAACTTCTTCAAAGCTTTATCAAGGTATGTGCTTTGTGAAAGTCCGATTAAGCCTCTTCATCTATCTCTATAGATCTTGATGCCCAATACGCTTCTCTGAGGTCTTTCATAGAAAAACTCTTATTCAGGTATCCCTTTATGCTATCCAGAAACTCTATATCATTTCCAATCAACAATATGTCATCCACATATAATATCCGAAATGCTACAGAGCTCCCACTCACTTTCTTGTAAATACAGGCTTCTCCAAAAGTCTGTATAAAACCATATGATTTGATCAAACTATCAAAGCATTTATTCCAACTCCGAGAGGCTTGCACCAGTCCATAAATGGATCACTGGAGCTTGCACACTTTGTTAGCACCTTTTGGATCGACAAAACCTTCTGGTTGCATTATATACAACTCTTCTTCCAGAAATCCATTCAGGAATGCAGTCTTGACATCCATTTGCCAAATTTCATAATCATAAAATGCGGCAATTGCTAACATGATTCGAACAGACTTAACATCGCTACGAGTGAGAAAGTCTCATTGTAGTCAACTCCTTGTACTTGCTGAAAAACTTTCACAACAAGTCAAGCTTTGTAAACAGTAACATTACCGTCTGCGTGGGTCTTCTTCTTAAAGATCCATTTATTTTCTTTGGCTTGCCGATCATTGGGCAAGTCCACCAATTTCCACACTTTGCTCTCATACGTGGATCCCATCTCATATTTCATGGCCTCAAGCCATTTTGCAAAATCTAGGCTCATCAACGCTTCCTCATAGTTCGTAGGTTCATCATGGTCTAGTAACATGACTTCTAGAACAGGATTACCGTACCACTCTGGTGTGGATCTCACTCTGGAAGACCTACGAGGTTCGGTAGTAACTTGATCTGAAGTTTCATGATCATCATCATTAACTTCCTCACTAATTGGTGTAGGAATCACTAGAACTGATTTCTGCGATGAACTACTTTCCAATAAGGGAGAAGGTACAATTAACTCTTCAAGTTCTACTTTCCTCCCATCACTTCTTTCGAGACAAACTCCTTCTCTAGAAAGAATCCATTCTTAGCAACAAAGATTTTGCCTTCGGATCTATGATAGAAGGTGTACCCAACAGTTTCCTTTGGGTATCCTATGAAGACGCACTTCTCCGATTTGGGTTCGAGCTTATCAGATTGAAGCTTTTTCACATAAGCATCGCAGCCCCAAACGTTAAGAAATGACAACTTTGGTTTCTTGCCAAACCACAGTTTATAAGGCGTCGTCTCAATGGATTTTGATGGTGCCCTATTTCAAGTGAACACAACCGTCTCTAAAGCATAACCCCAAAACGATAGCTATAAATCAGTAAGAGACATCATAGATCGCACCATATCCAATAAAGTACGATTACGATGTTCGGACACACCATTTCGCTATGGTGTTCCATGTGGCATTAGTTGTGAAACTATTCCATGTTGTTTCAAATGAAGACCAAACTCGTAACTCAAATATTCTCCACCACGATCAGATCGTAGAAACTTAATTTTCTTGTTACGACGATTTTCCACTTCACTCTGAAATTCTTTGAACTTCTCAAATGTTTGAGACTTATGCTTCATTAAGTAGATATAACCATATCTACTCAAATCATCTGTGAAGGTAAGAAAATAATGATACCCACCACGAGCCTCAATACTCATTGGACCACATACATTGGTATGTATTATTTCCAAGAAGTCAGTAGCTCGTTCCATTGTTCTGGAGAATGGATTTTTAGTCATCTTGCCCATGAGGCACGATTCACAAGCACCAAGTGATTCATAATCAAGTGATTCCAAATGTCCATCAGCATGGAGTTTCTTCATGCGCTTTATACCGATATGACCGTGACGGTAGTGCCACAAATAAGTTGCACTATCATTATCAACTTTGCATCTTTTGGCTTCAATATTATGAATATGTGTATCATCACTATCAAGATTCAACAAAAATAGACCACTCAAAAGGGGTGCATGACCATAAAAGTTATTACTCATATAAATAGAACAACCATTATTCTCTGATTTAAATGAATAACCATCTTGCATCGAACAAGATCCAGATATAATGTCCATGCTCAACGCTGGCACCAAATAACAATTATTTAGGTCTAAAACTAATCCCGATGGTAGATGTAGAGGTAGCGGGCCGATGGCGATCACATCGACCTTGGAACCATTTCCCACGCACATCGTCACCTCGTCCTTAGCCAATCTTCACTTAATCCGTAGCCCCTGTTTTGAGTTGCAAATATGAGCAACAGAACCAGTGTCAAATACCCAGGCGCTACTGCGAGCATTAGTTAAGTACACATCAATAACATGTATATCAAATATACCTTTCACTTTGCCATCCTTCTTATCCGCCAAATACTTGGGGCAGTTCCACTTCCAGTGACCAGTCCCTTTGCAGTAGAAGCACTCAGTTTCAGGCTTAGGTCCAGACTTGGGTTTCTTCTCTGGAGCAGCAACCTTTTTGCCGTTCTTCTTGAAGTTCCCCTTCTTCCCTTTGCCCTTCTTCTTGAAACTAGTGGTCTTATTGACCATCAACACTTAATGCTCCTTTTTTATTTCTACCTCTGCAGCTTTTAGCATTGCGAAGAGCTCACAAATAGTCTTGTTCATCCCTTGCATATTATAGTTTATCACGAAGCCTTTGTAGCTTGGTGGCAGTGATTGAAGAACTCTGTCAATGACATTATCATCATGAAGGTTAACTCCTAGTTGAGTCAAGTGGTTGTGGTACCCAGACATTCTGAGTATGTGTTCACTGACAGAACTATTCTCCTCCATTTTACAGCTGTAGAACTTAGTAGAACTTCATATCTCTCAATCCGGGCATTGGCTTGAAATATTAACTTCAACTCCTGGAACATCTCATATGATCCATGACGTTCAAAACGTTGTTGAAGTCCTGGTTCTAAGGCGTAAAGAATGGCACACTAAACTATCAAGTAGTCATCAGCTTTGCTCTGCTAGATGTTCTTAACGTCAAAAGTAGCATCTGCAGCAGGACTGACACCAAATGGTACTTCCAGGACGTAATTCTTCTATGCAGCAATGAGGATAATCCTCAAGATACGAACCCAGTCCGTGTAGTTGCTGCCATCATCTTTCAACTTAGCTTTCTCTAGGAACGCATTAAATTTCAAAGGAATGGTAGCACGGGCCATTGATCTACAACAACATAGACATGCAAAATACTATCAGGTACTAAGTTCATGATAAATTAAAGTTCAATTAATCATATTACTTAAGAACTCCCACTTAGATAGACATCCCTCTAATCATATAAGTGATCACGTGATCCAAATCAACTAAACCATGTCCGATCATCACGTGAGATGGAGTAGTTTTCAATGGTGAACATCACTATGTTGATCATATCTACTATATGATTCACGCTCGACCTTTAGGTCTTAGTGTTTCGAGGCCATATCTGCATATGCTAGGCTCGTCAAGTTTAACCCGAGTATTCTGCGTGTGCAAAACTGGCTTGCACCCATTGTATGTGAACGTAGAGCTTATCACACCCGATCATCACGTGGTGTCTCGGCGCGACGAATTGTAGCAATGGTGCATACTCAGGGAGAACACTTATACCTTGAAATTTAGTATGGGATTGTAAGTGCATCTAGTGCCCCTTAGTGATTTTGGTGTATTGAAGACTTATATGTTAAGAGACTGATGCGTTTGTGAGTGTACACAGGTCTATAAGTCTATGAGGATTTTGATATTTACAGAGAAAGTTGACCCCTAAAAATGAAGTTCTTCGACTGAAGACTTCGGATTTCTGAAGACTTTCTGAAGACTTTGAAAGTGAAGAAATTGGTGTGACCTTGAAGACTTGGTAATCATTCGAGGAACATGAAGCGTGAAGACTCTTGTTTTAACTGTTTCATTTTCTCTTTCTTGAGTCATAGGAAACACCGTACTGTTAAAGGGGGTCGAGGAAATACTAAGGAAAAATTTCCATGTGATACTCAACTCAAAATCCTACACCTACCAATCCTTTCGAGTGAAGCCATTGGAAATCTCGCACAGTTCAGTCACATTCTTTAGTGACAGAGACGAAGTTCTTCTCGTCTCTGAGGAATTTGTTCTGACTTAGGAGTTAGGAATTCGCCAGTGCGGATTTCCTACACAGTGAGGAACATGATAGCCCTGAGGAATTCGAACCTCAAATATTCCGACAGTCGTTGTGCTACGCGCCAGCTGTCCCAAAATATCTACCCACCTAACGGTCATATCAGTCAAGGGCATTTATGTCTTATCATGTCGGGCTGCTCCCCGGCTATAAATAGCCGCCCCCTACAACCACTAGTTGGTTGGCTGCTCCGAGAGAAACTGACACTTGTCATTTGAGAGCAACCCATCCTCCGAGGACTTTGAGTGAAAATCATCAAGTGAGGAAATCCCAAACCCAAACCTACAAACTCCAAAGTGATTGAGCATCACTGAAGAGATTGATCCTGCGTGGATCTGATGCTTGTTTCCTTTGAAGATTGTGCTTCTTGCAGACGGTTAGTCTTCAAGGTCTAGAGCATCCAAGAGGAATTGTGGATCGCCGAGTGGCCGAGTTTGTGAAGGTTCGGAAGTTACCTGAAGACTTACCACGAGTGATTGGGCGAGGTCTGTGTGACCTCAGCTCAAGGACAATACGGTGAGGACTGTGTGTCCAGGACTGGGTGTCCTCGAGTTTAAATACTCAGCCGCTCCAACCAGATGTACAACTGAGACAACAGTTGGAACTGGTCTACCAAATCATTGTCTTGACCGAGCTTACTGGTTCAATTTTCTCAACTCTTTCATTTCCTCATCTCTGTTGTTGTGTGCTTGTTCATATCTGTTTAAAGATTTTTGACTGAAGACTTTCTCAATTTCCTCAGTTCAATTTCTTCAGTCTGTCCGTCTTCATCTTGTGTTATCCTATGTTTACGCTTTCTGTACTCTGTGCTTGTCTTCATTTCATCATGATGACTATGTGTGTGTTCTGCTATGTTTACTTTTGAGTACTTATTCCGCTGCAAGTAGTTCTTCATTTAGGAATTTCCTCACTAGCAAATTCCTCAGTGAAGAATTCATAAAAATCGCCTATTCACCCCCTCTAGTCGATATAACACACATTCAATTGGTATCAGAGCGAGGTACTCCCTTGTTCTGTGTGATTTTGGTTTAGCCGCCTGGAGTTTTAGTTATGTCGACCACAGGTATGATCAAGGTCTCTGCTGTGCGTCCTACCTTCGATGGCAAGGACTACCCCTACCGGAAGAATAAGATGTGAATGCATCTTGAGGGAATTGATAACGATCTCTGGTATGTTGTGGAAAATGGTGTTCCCTCAGTCACACCTTCCCTGAATGCTGCTGATGTGAAGAGATTCAAGCAACTCGACTCTCAAGCGAAGAATATCATATGTGGCCATCTGAGTAAAGGGCAATATGGTAGAGTGAGTGCTTTGGAAACTGCTAAGCTTATCTGGGATAGGCTCTCTAAAGTAAATGAAGGAGTCTCAACTCAACCTGACTCTTGTGTTGACATTCTTCGTAATCTCTTCAACTGCTTCAAAAAACTCGACAATGAAAATGTTCAGCAAACCTTAGATCGCCTCACTGATATCTCAAATGAGCTTCAAGCGCTTGGCACCACTGACATCACCGACCATGAGGTGGTGAAGAAATTGCTGAGATCGCTCGATTCTTCATTTGACACTCTGGCACTGATGATTCAAGAGCGTGCTGATTACAAGTCACTTGATCCCGCTGATATCCTCGAGAGGTTAAACACTCATGAGTTCCATCTTGCTGAGAAGAGAGATCTCTATGGTTCGAGCTATGGCAAACCACGTGCTCTGAAGGCCAAGGCAGTCTCTGAGTCTGAAGAAGAGGACTCTACCAACAGCCTTGGTGATCCTGAAGAACTGAGCCAGGAACTAGCACTGCTCGTGAAGAAATTTCGGAAGTTCTCAAGACGTGGTCGCTTTGGAAAATCCTCAAGGAGCAACGATTCCTCATCTAGTGACTACAAGAAAAGGCTATGCCCCAAATGCAAGAAATCTGGTCACTACATTCAAGATTGTCCTCAATGGGACAAGGAATTAAAGAAGAAGAAATACAAGGATTACAGTTCTGATGATGCCAAGAAGAAGAAGAAATCTTCAAACTCTTCATCATCAAAATCCTTGAAGTCTTCATCTCACAAGAAGAGCAGCTCCAAGAAGGCTTGGACATTATTGGCAAGGAAATGGATTCTGAGGCTGAATCTGAGGATCATGAGGAAGAAGAGGCATCCGAGGAGTCTGAGTCTGGTGTGGCAAGTCTAGCTCTTGCTTCTGCATTTGTCAGCAAGTCTATCTTCAACTCTGAAGAAAATGGCAACACCAACAATGCTGATGAAGGCAATGATGACTATGCTCCCACCTATTGCTTCATAGCAAAGGGTGCCAAGGTAACTAAATACCCCTCCTCTGAATCAAGTGAGGATGAATCTGATGAAAATCTTAAGCCCAACTACTCTAAACTTGCTAAGATTGCTGTGAAACAACAAAAGCCTATTGAAAAGCTTCAAAACATGCTAGACAAAAGTGATGATATGTTGGGTGAAGAAATGGACCTCACTAAAGACTTAACTGAAAACCTTCAGAGACTTCAGTCTAAGTTTGACAACCTTCAAAGTCATCATAACACTCTCTTATCTGATCACGAGAAGCTTTCTTATGAATTTATTCAAAGAAAGCAAGATCTTGAGAAGCTAAGAGTGAGTTATGAAGATCTTCAGAAGGAGCGCGATTCATTACTCGCTCAACAAATCAATGCTGCTCAGGAAGAATTTGTTCCTCCATGTCTAAAGTTCTATTGAACGTGAATCTGCTAATTCTTCACCTGAATGTTCAAATGCTTCAAATATTACAAATTCTTCACCTGTCTCTGCTATCACTAATTCCTCATCCGAGGACATTGCAAGTACTACTGATGATGCAGGGCTGAAGGAATTGTACACGACAGGCATGTACAAAAGCCTCAAAGGGCATCAGATTCTCTGTGATGTGCTTAAAAAGCAGATCCTCAACAGGAACCCTAGGAAAGAGGGTTTTGCCTTTGAGAGGAAACTCAATGCTGATGGAACATATTGGAAGCCTGAGCAGTACCCCAAAACCTCGTGGGTTGCTGCAAAGGGACCTCTAGTTGATCCATCCAATTTATCTGGCTTTACATGTGAATCTCCTCATTCTTCTAATGAGTCATTTGACTCCAACTATAAATTGTTTAAAAATCAGAATGGTGAAGTATTTGCTAGATATGTTGGCACTAACTGCAGGAACGGTTCCCCTATGAAGAAAATCTGGGTTCCCAAAAGTTATCTTGAAAGTCTTCAGGTGAATGTCCTCATGACACCACCTGTGAAGAATAGGAACCCCAGATCAAATTCTCCATATGGACCTAATTCTTCATATGGATCAAATTCCTCAACCAGATCAAAATCCTTACATGATCATCATCGTGCTAACCCCTCTATTTCACAGGGTAGAGCTAAGGGCTATGAATATGAGTGTTATTCTTCAAATCATTATGTTCATAAGTCCTCGAACAATTTCTCTGCTTATTCATATGCTTACCCTAACCCCTCTTATGTGAAACGAAGCGGACTGGCTTCTATGCCACCTTTCTCATATGGCGCTCGTAGAGTGATGAATTCTTTGCCACCCCTTCAGATGTGGGTGGTGAAGAAAAAGAACTAATCTCTTATGCAGTGTCAGGTCTCCAAACATGCTCAAAACGTCTGAAGAATTTGCTGGAGACCTGAATGTGCCTGAAAGGAGGCAGGCTAATCATGAAGAAATGAATTTTCATTTCTCACGTCCTCATACTGATTTATCTGTGCTATTGCTTGATGAAATTGATCTGATGATATTGATGTCATATTCTTCACTGATGAAGTATATGAGTTCGTAAGTTGCACTAATTCATCTGCAGGATGATCAACCCAAAGCAAACGAGTGGGTCCTCGATAGTGGATGTACGAATCACATGACTGGTGACAAGAATCTATTGATGGATGCTCCTTTATCACCATCACATCTGAAGCATACCATCTTCGCAGACAAAGGCAAAACTCAGGTATTGGGTCTAGGTAAGGTTGCAATCTCAAAGGATCGACACATGGACAAAGTCATGCTTGTGGAGTCCTTAGGATACAACATCATGTCTGTCTCAATGCTTTGTGATCTTGATATGGTTGTTGTCTTTGGAAGATATCGTTGTGTTGTGATCATGGAAGCTGACCATTCCAAAGTCTTCGAAGGCTTTAGGAGAGGAGATTTGTATATTGTTGATTTCTCTACAGGACCACAACCAGCCGTGTGCTTACTTGCAAAAGCTTCAGAAGGCTGGCTATGGCATCGACGACTTGGTCATGCTGGCATGAGGAATCTGCACACGCTTGCGGAGAAGAAGCATGTCATTGGCATTGAGAATATCAAATTCCTCAAGGATCACTTATGCGGAGCTTGTGAAGCTGGAAAGATGACAAAGGCCAAGCATCCAGCGAAGACTGTCATGACTACCACTCGACCATTTGAATTTCTTCACATGGATCTCTTTGGCCCTAACCATTATTCTGCAATTCTGAAATGATGCATCTCAATATGGTTTTGTTATTGTTGATGATTATTCCCATTACACATGGGTGCACATTGTCACTTACAAACATGAAGTGCAGGAAGTCTTCAAACGATTTTCCTCGAGGGATTCAACCAACTTTGGTGCGAGGATCAAGCACATCAGAACTGACAATGGGACCGAGTTCAAGAATTCCGGTCTTGATGGCTATCTTGATGAACTTGGTATTACTCATGAGTTATCTGCTCCTTATACTCCTCAGCAGAATGGCATCGTGGAGCACAAGAACAGAACCCTCGCTGAAATGACTCGCACTATACTCCTCAGCAGAATGGCATCGTGGAGCACAAGAACAGAACCCTCGCTGAAATGGCTCGCACTATGCTTGATGAATACAAGACACCTCGTCGCTTCTGGATTGAGGCAATTGATACTGCATGCCACGTCATCAACAGGGTATATCTTCACAAATGCTTCAAGAAAACTGCTTATGAACTCCTCACTGACAAAAAGCCCAATGTGAGTTATTTCAAAGTCTTCGGTGCTAAATGTTGGATTAGAGATCCTCATCACACTTCAAAATTCTCACCGAAAGCACATGAAGGTTTTGTGCTTGGTTATGGAAAGGACTCGCACACCTACAGAGTCTTCAACATCGTTCTTCACAAAGTTGTTGAAACTGTAGATGTGCGGTTCGATGAAACTAATGGCTCGCAAAGAGAGCACCTACCTTCTGTGATAGATAAACCAGCACCTAAGGATTCTATCAAGTTCAAGGCTACAGAGGATGTCATTCCTACCGAAGAATCTGCTGAGGAATTCATTCCTGATCATGATGATCACCGGGCTGGCACACCTGAAGAAAATGGTGCTGAAGAAAATGCTCCTGATGGGAATGATGATCAAATTCCTCGAAGACAACCCACTCATCCTTGCATTGCTAAATAAATGCAAATTGAGAAGATCATTGATGACATTGAAGAACCAGGTCGTCTCACACGTTCAAAATCTTCACATTTATATAACTTTTGTGGGCACTTTGCTTTTTCTCTATCTCAGAGCCCACTAAGGTAGATGAAGCATTTCTGGAGCCTGAGTGGATTCAGGCTATGCAAGAAGAATTACATCAGTTCGAGCTCAACAACGTCTGGGAACTGGTCAAACGTCCAGATCCTTGCAAGCACAACATCATTGGCACAAAGTGGATCTACCACAACAAGCAACATGAAAATGGCCTTGTGGTGAGGAATAAGGCACGGCTTGTAGCTCAAGGCTACACACAGGTTGAGGGAATTGATTTCGATGAAACTTTTGCACCTGTTGCTAGACTTGAGGCTATTCACATATTACTTGCTTACGCTAACCATCATAATATCACTTTATATCAAATGGATGTGAAAAGTGCATTCCTCAATGGTAAGCTTGAGGAAGAAGTATATGTTGCTCAACCCCCAGGTTTTGAAGATCCAAAGAATCCCGACAAAGTCTTCAGACTCAACAAGGCCCTGTATGGCCTCAAGCAAGCCCCTCGGGCATGGTATGATACCTTGAAGGAATTCCTCATGAAGAAAGGCTTCAAACCCGGTTCACTCGACCCACCTCTTTTCACAAAATCTTATGATGATGAATTGTTTGTGTGCCAAATATATGTTGATGATATTATCTTTGGCTGTACTGACCAACGTTATAGTGATGAATTTGCCTATATGATGAGTGAAGAATATCAAATGTCTATGATGGGAGAATTGAAATTCTTTTTAGGTCTTCAAATTCGTCAATAGCGCAATGGCATATTCATATCTCAGGAGAAATACCTCAAAGATGTATTGAGGAAATTCGGCATGCAAGACTGCAAAGGGGTCAAAATTCCAATGCCCACAAATGGTCATCTATGCACTGATGAAAATGGTAAAGACTTCGATCAAAAGGTATACTGCTCCATGATTGGCTCTTTATTGTATCTATGTGCATCTAGGCTAGATATTATGCTTAGTGTTTGCATGTGTGCCCGATTTCAAGCTACACCGAAGGAATCCCACCATAAGGCTGTGAAGCATATTCTTCGATATCTAGCTCACACACCAACAATTGGATTATGGTATCCCAAGGGCTCTTCATTTGATCTCATTGGATATTCAGATTCTCACTGTGCTGGCGATCGCGTGGACCGCAAATCAATGTAAGGCACATGCCATTTCCTCGGACGATCTTTGGTCTGTTGGTCCTCGAAGAAACAGAACTGCGTATCACTCTCCACTGCAGAAGCTAAGTACATTGCTACTGGTTCTTGCTGTGCTCAATTACTATGGATGAAGCAAACACTCAAGGACTATGGCATCAACGTGAAGAATGTGCCTCTCTACTGCGACAATGAGAGCGCTATCAAGATTGCTCATGACCCAGTTCAGCACTCGAAGACAAAGCACATCCAGATTCGTCATCATTTTCTTCGTGACCATGTGTTGAAGGGCGATATCTCCATCGACTACGCAAGCACTGAAGATCATCTGGCTGATATCTTCACTAAGCCCTTGGATGAGAAGAGCTTTAGCAAGTTGCGGTGTGAGCTAAATATCCTAGAATCTTTGAATGTTCTCTGAAATGGACACTCATCCTAACACTTATGCTGACTTGATGACTTAGATGCGCAACACACGAAGTAACATTTTTCTTCAATCAATGAAGACTAACCCTCTAAGTGTGAAGAAATTAATGAAGAGATTGACTCTGAGAGCCCTATGACAGTTGTACACAGTGTCTGAAGTCAACTTTCTTATACGGTGGGTTACGCCACCACAAAAGTTGAAAATCATAAAATTTGAGTTTTTCTTCAGTTGTGAAATTCCTCAGTTTTTCAAATTCTTCAACTTGCAATGTCTTCACTATTTCCGTCATTTGTCTTCATTTGAATATATACAAATATATATATATATATATATATATATATATATATATATATATAAGTTTATGTCCTCTACAGCATTCACTTATTGCTAATTCTTCAAGTTGACTTTTTTCCGCTAAGTGAATGTGATCGGACCCTTCCCCCTCTGTGCTAAACTCAATCTAATCTTTTCACAAATTCTTCATGTGCGTTCTAATTTGAAACTCGTTCAAAATCTTCACTGTGTCCTTGACGGCTGAAGAAATTGCAAATGAAAACTTAAAATAATCTTATCTGAATTTTTGGCTTTACCGCTCAAACCGTTCCGCATTCCACGATAATACTTATCTATTCACCCACGATCCTACAAGATCGCCACCTCACAGTATGTGGGTGACACATGTCACGTGAATGACAAGGGCCAGGGGCACGTTCTTCCGAAATCTTCGGGCGTACAGTTATTCACTACCACTATAAATACCCCTGCCTCTTCCTCACTTCACTTTTACTCCGCTCGATCTCACTCCCGCTCGAGCTTCCCAAACCCTAGCGCCGCCGCTACTTCATCATCGCTGGTGAGGAAGAGCTTCACTGCCTCGACCTGGTCGCTGTCGTACTCGCACCGGTTGCGGATTTCTTCACTCCGCCGCCGCTGTAGTTGTCTTCCTCTGCCGAGTTAGGGCGTGGAAGATCTGAACGGACAAACTTCACTTCAACACTTTCCAGTTCGTCGTGTTCTTCATCAAGGGGTAATTAAAAGTTACTTTTATTACCCGCTTTGATTCATGTGTTTTCTTGAAAATCTTCAAAGGTGTTTATTCTTCAAATCTTCACACACTAAACACCTCCCATGTTATATGTTCTTGATTCGTTTCTCTAAGCAATGATTTTCTTCAAGATTCCTCAATTGTGTGGATTTTCAAATCTGTACAACTCTGGAACCTAAGATAAAAAATGCTTAGCGAAATTCTTTAAGACTCATCTGGTCAAATTCCTCAAACCTATTCTTTTTGAAAATCATCTGAGAACGCATATGACCTCTCCAAATTCCTCGCAACTATACTCTGTTCACAGGTACACATGTCCGCTGCTAAATCAATATGTTCTCATCACCATAACTCATTTGCAGCGTTCCCCGAAGAAAAGTTGCATACCTCTTCAGAAACTTCAGTTGTTCATCCTTAGCTGAAGAAAATCGCTGATGGTAAGAAGCCACAAAAGGGAGGAAAGAGGCCTGAGGTCAATACTGCGTTTGAAATCCCTAAGGACATTTATGCTGGATACTGCACTCCTGATGAGGCCAAGTTTGGCAAGGAGGACAAAAATCAACACAAGGTGCGCATACAACAGATTGAGAGGAGATGGGCACGAGAATGGAGGGAGTACAGGTATGTTACTCCCAAGTACATGAAGAAATTTGCGCTTAACCCTCCATGCTCAAGACCTCCATTGGCACCTGGCCAACTGGCGGATTCCACCAGCCTCAAGCGCGGTGAGGACTATGCTGATGAATGGGCAAGGCGCCAGGCCAAACTGACCAAACAAGCAAAGGAAGCAGTGAGGAAATTCAATGAAGATTCTGCTGCTGCTACCGCTGCTGACGCCTCTGCTAGTAAGCCCAGGAAGGTGATGCCTAAGAAGCCTGCCCACAAGTCAAGTGTTTCTCCTTCAATGCCCTCACGGCCAAGCTCCTCAGCAATGCCCTCAAGGCCAGTATCTTCAAAGCCCTCACGAAAAATTCCTCAGTCTGCTCCTCCTCCTCCAAAGTCCTTAGTTCCTCCGACAAAGTCTTCAGCTGCTCCGACAAAATCCTCGGCACCTGTGCATCTCGCCACGTGCCAAAGGACAACTGGCATCTCTATTGCCTCAGGAGGATCTGCTAGCTCCACTGCTGCACCAAGTTCCTCAGCCGGTCCATCTCTGCCGAAGAAAAAGGCCACTACTAGACGAGGCCTTTGCCCAAGTCCTCACAAGAAGCAGGTTGCCTTCCAAATCCCCTCTGATGACGATGAGGCTGATGATGAAGAACTTGCCAAAATCATCAGGGGTAGGCAAGCCAGGGCTGCTAGAGCCAAAGGCAGCAATGTGCCATTACTTCTGGATCCCAAGTTGATCCTCGATTTCATTGACTTATGGCACAAGGACCCTACTACACCTTTGCCAGAGATGAACCCCACTCCTGGTCAAAGTCATGTCCTAACTCATTTCATCGAGGAAGAGAAGTGGAAATATGAACAAGGCCGAAAACTGAAGAAAGCGCAGTACAAGAAACAACGCTACCTCAAGGACAATGTCCTCACTCTTACCCCTGAACAAGTCCTTGCTTTACAAGCTAAAATCAAGCAACTGAGTGATGATTTCAATCAGTACTATGCTGATTAGAAGGGAGCAAAGGTTCGGTTCGTCAATTTGACAAAGACATTTACTTCAACTGCCACTGCTCTGGTGCATGTTGAAATTCCTCAGGCTGAAGCGTCTGCTCAGCCTACTGAAGAACATGCCAGCACTGCTGATGTCAGTCAGGCTGCTGAAGAAAATGAGAATACCAGGGTTGATGACTCCATTCCATCCACTGAAGAAGTTTCCAGGGCATCCACTAGTGGTGCACCTGAAGAAAATGAAGAAGTCAGGGCAATTGCAACTATTGCGCCTGAAGAAAATGAACCAAAGTCCTCTGCACCTCATGTGCCTAAAACCAGCTCCGATCCTTCCATGTGCATTAGATATGAAGAAGACCAAGACTGCAGAGCGTGCAGCGATGAAAAAGAGGAAGGCATCAGCTTCATCAGATTCTTCAGCTCCGAAGAAATTGAAGCCTTTGACAAGTTCAGCTGAAAATCCTATTGATGTTGTTCCTGTCTCCTTCATGCCATCAAAAGACCTAGTTCCGTTTGGTGAAGATTATGAGATTCCCGAGGAATCCAATGAAGAAACTCCTTCTGCTGCTTCGACAGAGCAGCTGGATGAAGAAATTGAAGTGGATAGAATCCCTTCAACCCCAGTCATCTCCTCACCTATGTCTCAGTTCACTGCTGAAGAGGCAGGTGTTGAAGAAATGGAAGATGAGGATGTGGACATCAACTGTACCACACCCGTACTGAATGACGACTTTTGGGAAAATCAGCACCCAAACTCTCCGTTGTTCAGTCCTCTTCAAGCTGTTCCTCAGTCCCCAGCTGCTACTGAAGTACAGATGGGCTCTGACGAACCTCGTGCAACCCCGTCCGTCCATGAAGAAATTCCAGCCACTAGTGCTGAAGAAAATGTGAATGAAGAATTGATGACCCAGGCTGCAGCTGTAGAAGAGGCTCAAATTCCTCAGCATGAGGAACCTGAGATTGCGATTCCTGAGGTGGTAATTCAGATTATTGACACCCCTCAACCCAAGCCAAAGGATCCCTTCTCCAAGAAGCCAAAATTCAAGGCTGATGATTTCTTCGGCGAGCGTGCATTCTTCACTGAATTCAACCCATATGGCAATGCTCGTCTTAGAAGGAAGCGTTTCTTGACTGTCAGCCAGGCCAACTTCTACTCCTCAGTTCTCTTTGACAAGGACAAAGTCTTCGACCGCGAGCACATTCCTCATGTGGACATGGAATCTATGCCTTGCTTCATGCCGGTCCTCAGTATGCTTCATGATGCAGGTCTACTTAACTTTTGCACTGACATCGTTGACTGGAATGAAGAGTTAATTCTTCAATTCTATGCGACACTGCATATCACTGGTGAAGCACATGACATCAACTCCTAGGTGTTGGACTGGATGACCGAAAACACTCATTACAAGGCACCAGCCTCTGAATTGTTTCGTGCCTTGCCAATCAGTCCTCCACCAGAAGGTGCTCGTTGTCTGTATGATGAGCCTGAACTCATTGACCACTATATGCAAGTGCTCATGAAACCGCTGAAGCTTGGACAAGTCCAGAGGACCAAATTCCCCGTGAAGGATTTGCTGTATGTGCCAAGGACCATCTATCGCATTTTGACGAAGACTATCAGTCCAATCAAAGGTGATGATTCATCTGATGAAGAAATTGTGGGGATGATGAAGAATATGCTCTTCAACATCATGCATGGTATCCCTATCAATTACCATGATTTCTTCATGAGGACTCTTGCTAATGTTGCACTCTCACTGTTTGAGCTGAAGCCTTATGGTCCATGGATCATGAGATTCCTCAGATCAAGGTCTTCAATCAACTACAAGGCTGGCACTCTTAACCATGGCAGCTACTTGCCCCCGATTGAAGACCTCAAACGGACATATTCCTCAACTAAAGGAAAGGGCAAGGCTCCTGCTGTTATCGATGAAGGCACTCGTCCATTGGATTGTCAGTTCTGCAAAGCTACATCTTACTCCACCAATGATGACTCTGCCACACATGATTCTGCTGCCAATGCTACCAAGTCAAGTCCTCAAGCTACTGCTCCTCATGTGATGACTGACCATGAGCTGCTTCTAAGTCTTCACCAGAAGGTCGATCGGAACCACAAATGGGTTAAGCGTCAGTTTGGCTCTATTCTTCACAACATGACTTCTAGACATAATGCAGTGAAGAAAAACCATTACTACCTCCATGAAGTGTTCAATCACAGCTGGGCTATTCTGTCACATCTGTATGGTGAAGAAGATCTGAAGCAAATGGGCTTCAAAGAAGACTTTGACTGGTCTGCTCCTCCGCCGAAGAAGCTCAAGAAGGTCAAGGTTCCTCCTCTAGTCGCAAGTTCATATTCCTCATCCCGCGAAACGGACGAGTTTGAAAACTTGGACGACACTGCAGCAGGCCCTACATCGACTGAAGACCCCAACAACGCCGGCGGTCCTCCATCTTCATGATATTCTTCAGGGGCGTTAGTCCTCATTTTTAACCCTTTTGGTCATTCGATGACAAAGGGGGGGATTTGAGTTAGTCTTCAAGCAGGTCTATTCTATATGGGCGTTTTTTGCTAAGTTACAACTCTCGTTCTTCTGATGACTTTGCCGGATCGAGTTGTAATCTTAAACTCTATGGTGGTCTGATACTTTTGTTGTGTTCTTCTGAATGCTTATTCCTCATTAATGTTAATGCACGCATGCTGAATTACGCCAGTCACCATATTTCATCATGCATTTCAAATTCTTTATGTTATATGTCAAATGCGTGTATGAAATACAAGATATAGGGGGAGATCTCCATGATTATACTCTTCAAGTGTGCATTGCTTCAAAAGCAAATTCCTCACTATGCACATCTTCAGGGGGAGTTCTTATATATCTTGCAATCAAATTCCTCAAAATCAATATTTACACTTCATATGATTGTCCCCATTGAAAACTTAACCTATATTGTCATCAATCACCAAAAAAGGGGAGATTGTAAGTGCATCTAGTGCCCCTTAGTGATTTTGGTGTATTGAAGACTTATAGGTTTAGAGACTAATGCGTTTGTGAGTGTACACAGGTCTATAAGTCTATGAGGAGTTTGATATTTACAGAGAAAGTCGACCCCTAAAAATGAAGTTCTTCAACTAAAGACTTTGGATTTCTAAAGACTTTCTGAAGACTTTGAAAGTGAAGAAATTGATGTGACCCTGAAGACTTGGTAATCATTCGAGGAACATGAAGCGTGAAGACTCTTGTTTTTACTGTTTCATTTTCTCTTTCTTGAGTCATAGGAAACACCGTACTGTTAAAGGGGGTCGAGGAAATACTAAGGAAAAATTTCCATGTGATGCTCAACTCAAAATCCTACACCTACCAATCCTTTTGAGTGAAGCCATTGGAAATCTCGCACAGTTTAGTCACATTCTTCAGTGACAGAGATGAAGTTCTTCTGGTCTCTGAGGAATTTGTTCTCACTGAGGAGTTAGGAATTCGCCATTGCGGATTGCCTACACAGTAGGAACATGATAGCCCTGAGGAATTCAAACCTCAGATATTCTGACCGTTGCTGTGCTACGCGCCAGCTGTCCCAAAATATCTACCCACCTAACGGTCATATCAGTCAAGGGCATTTATGTCTTATCATGTCGGGCTGCTCCCCGGCTATAAATAGTCGCCAACTACAACCACTAGTTGGTTGGCTGCTCCGAGAGAAACTGACACTTGTCATTTGAGAGCAACCCATCCGCCGAGGACTTTGAGTGAAAATCATCAAGTGAGGAAATCCCAAACCCAAACCTACAAACTCCAAAGTGATTGAGCATCACTGAAGAGATTGATCCTGCGTGGATCCGACGCTTGTTTCTTTGAAGACTGTGCTTCTTCCAGACGGTTAGGCGTCAAGGTCTAGAGCATCCAAGAGGAATTGTGGATCACCGAGTGACCGAGTTTGTGAAGGTTTGGAAGTCACCTGAAGACTTACCATGAGTGATTGGGCGATGTCTATGTGATCTTATCTCAAGGAGAATACAGTGAGGACTGTGTGTCCGGGACTGGTGTCCTCGAGTTTAAATACACAGTCGCTCCAACCAAATGTACAACTGAGACAGAGTTGGAACTGGTCTACCAAATCATTTTCTTCACCGAGCTTACTGGTTCTATTTCCTCAACTCTTTCATTTCCTCATCTTTGTTGTTGTGTGCTTCTTCATATCTGTTTGAAGATTTTTGACTGAAGACTTTCTCAATTTCCTCAGTTCAATTTCTTTAGTCTTCCCGTCTTCATCATGTGTTATCCTGTGTTTACGCTTTCTGTACTCTGTGCTTGTCTTCATTTCATCATGATGACTATGCGTGTGTTCTGCTATGTTTACTTTTGAGTACTTATTCTGCTGCAAGTAGTTCTTCATTTAGGAATTTCCTCACTAGCAAATTCCTCAGTGAAGAATTCATAAAAATCGCCTATTCACCCCCCCCTCTAGTCGATATAACGCACTTTCAGGGATCATCTTATAATGCTACCGCCGTACTAAGCAAAATAAGATGCATAAAGGATATACATCACATGCAATCAAAATATGTGACATGATATGGCCATCATCATCTTGTGCTCATGATCTCCATCAACGAAGCATCGTCATGATCTCCATCGTCATCGGCGTGACACCTTGATCTCCATCGTAGCATCGTTGTCGTCTCGCCAACTATTGTGACTACGACTATCGCTACCACTTAGTGATAAAGTAAAACAATTACATGGTGATTGCATTGCATACAATAAAGCGACAACCATATGGCTCCTGCCAGTTGCCGATAACTTTGTTACAAAACATGATCATCTCATACAACAATTTATATCATATCATGCCTTGACCATATCACATCACAGCAAGCCCTACAAAAACAAGTTAGACGTCCTCTACTTTGTTGTTGCAAGTTTTACGTGGCTGCTACGGGCTTCTAGCAAGAACCATTCTTACCTACACATCAAAACCACAATGATTTCAGTCAAATGTGTTGTTTTAACCTTCAACAAGGACCGAGCATAGCCACACTCGATTCAACTAAAGTTGGAGAGACAGATACTCGCCAGCCACCTATGTGCATAAGCATGTCGGTAGAACCAGCCTCATGAACACGGTCATGTAATGTCGGTCCGGGCCGCTTCATCCAACGATACCGCCGAAGCAAAGTATGACATGCTGGTAAGCAGTATGACTATTATCGCCCACAACTCTTTGTGTTCTACTCATGCATATAACATCTACGCATAGACCTGGCTCGGATGCCACTGTTGGGGAACGCTGTAATTTCAAAAAAAATCCTACGATCACGCAAGATCTATCTAGGTGATGCATAGCAATGGGGGGGGGAGTGTGTCCATGTACCCTCATAGAATGAAAGCGGAAGCGTTATGTAATGCGGTTGAATGTAGTCGAGCGTCTTCGCAATCCAACCGATCAAGTACCGAAAGCACGGCACCTCCGCGATCTGCACACATTCAGCTCGGTGACGTCCCTTGAACTCTAGATCTAGCTAAGGCCGAGGGAGAGTTCCGTTAGCACGACGGCATGGTGACGGTGATGATGAAGTTACCGGTGCATGGCTTTGCCTAAGCACTACGACGATATGACCGAGGTGGAAAACTATGGAGGGGGGCACCGCATAGGCTAAAAGATCAACTTGATCAACTTGTGTCTCTATGGGTGCCCCTCCCCCGTATATAAAGGATGGAGGGAGGAGGAGGCCGGTCAGGGGAGGAGGCCAGGGGGGCAATCCTACTCCAAGTAGGTTTCGCCCCCCCTTTCTTATTCCAACAAGGAGAAGGGGGGAAGGAGGAGGAGGAGGAGAGAAGGAAGGAGGGGGCGTCGCCCCCTCCCCTTGTACATATCCGACTAGGGCAAGGGGGCCGTGCCACCTCCTAGCCGGCCCTCTCTCTTCTCCATTAAGGCTCATGCGGCCCAATAGCTTTTCGGGTGGGTTCCGGTAACCTCGGTACTCCGGTTTTATCCGAAACTTTTCTGGAACACTTCTGGTGTCCGAATATAGTTGTACAATATATCAATCTTTATGTCTCTACCATTTCGAGACTCCTCGTCATTTCCGTGATCACATCCGGGACTACGAACAACCTTCGGTACATCAAATCACATATACTCATAATACCAATCGTCATTGAACGTTAAGCGTGCGGACCCTACGTGTTCGAGAACTATGTAGACATGACCAAGACACGTCTCTGGTCAATAACCAATAGTAGAACCTGGATGCTCATATTGGTTCCTACATATTCTACGAAGATCTTTATCGGTCAAACTGCATAACAACATACATTGTTCCCTTTGTCATCGGTATGTTACTTACCCGAGATTTGATCGTCGGTATCATCATACCTAGTTCAATCTCATTACCGGCAAGTCTCTTTACTCATTCCGTAATACTTCATCCCGCAACTAACTCATTAGTCACAATGCTTGCAAGGCTTATAGTGATGAGTATTACCAAGAGGGCCCAGAGATACCTCTCCGAAACATGGAGTGACAAATCTTAATCTCGATCTATGCCAACCCAAGAAACACCTTCGGAGACACCTGTAGAGCACCTTTATAATCACACATTTACGTTGTGACGTTTGGTAGCACACAAAGTGTTCTTGCAGTATTCTGGAGTTGCATAATCTCATAGTCTGAGGAAGTTTTATAAGTCATGAAGAAAGCAGTAGCAATGAAACTAAAACGAACATAATGCTAAGCTAATGGATGGGTCATGTCCATCACATCATTCTCCTAATTATGTGATCCTGTTCATCAAATGACAACACAAGTCTATGGTTAGAAAACATAACCATCTTTGATTAACAAGCTAGTCAAGTAGAGGCATACTAGGGACTATATGTTTTGTCTATATATTCACACATGTACTAAGTTTCCAATTAATACAATTCTAGCATGAATAATAAACATTTATCATGAAATAAGGAAATAAATAATAACTTTATCATTGCCTCTAGGTCATATTTCCTTCAAAAATAGCAACAATGTCATCTGGGTCACCCTTCTTGCATTTCTGCCAATGATGCCCATAGTCCTTGCGAATATATAGGGCATAAGTGTTGGCCGCCTTTTCTTTTCTTCTGACTACAGTCTTTATACCTCTTAGTCTTAGGCCTACCCGTTGTGGCTTTTAGTAGTGGTGGAAACATGAAGAATCCATAGTCTGATTTAGGCAACTTCCAAATAACGAGGCGAGTACTGCTCTACGGTTGATTCAACCAAGTCCTTATAATTTGTTAGGTCGGAATCAATAACCTTATCATAACAAAAGCATTTGATATCCTTCCTAGCTTTTTTGGGTTGCCAAGAAATTTGATTTTCAGCAAATATGTTGAATTTGGATCCATCCTGTAAAAGCAAAACATCAATTGTGCATAAACATACTTGCTTCGTGTTTTAAATAAAAAAAGTGCCATATGTAAACAGATTATCCAATATAACATATTTGTTTTATCTGAACATAATCTTTGTCTATTGTTTCACTTAGATTTGGCACAACAAATATCCTTCTCTAACTACTCTGTTGCATCTTCGATCCATCTCAAGTACATTGTTTTATATGAACATAGTGTTGCATTTTGAGAAAAATCATGTCAAGGAAGGTGAAGCAAATATGTTACATTTTGGATCCATCTCTAAGTAATCATGGCAGCAAATACTCAAATATAGAGAAGACAAGCACTTACCCTTGTAGCCATGCCAGAGCACTTGCATCCGAGGCCGTCGCACCATCATCATTCCCCTGCTTCGGCGCCGCACCTGGACCTCCCTCCGCCTCCCCGCCATGGCCGGCCTCCGATGGCGCGCCTGCAACTCCCTCCGCCTCCCCACCATGGATGCCTTTTGCCTCCCCGCCATGGACGACCAAGGCCGAGACCGGTGCAGCGTCGGCCACGCCCTCCACCGCACCGTCCATCCCGCCACCAGTATCAGCATCAGCCACGCCCTCCTCCATCTGCAAATTTTTTTAGGGTTAGGGATCAAGGATGGGGAATCGAGGAGGGGATCGAGGAGGGAATCGAGGGTGTGACCCAGTGCAGTGCCCCTGTTTGACGGTTCGGTCAACCAGTTTATTTCCTGCGTCCTAGCACGGGTAAGAAGGACATTTCCAGTCATACTTAAAGTTGCTAACGGCAAAAACTAACAGATGTGTCAAAGAAGGAAGAAAATAAAGTTGTGGTGTCAAAAAAGGAAAAATATTTTTTTAGGGTCAAAAAGGGAACTGAATTTTAAGAATGGGTCAAATAAGGAATTCTCTCATGTATATATAGCGAAAAAAACCTGCATAAAAATATTGCTCCCGCGAGGATTAGACCTCACACCGTTTAGCTCATGTGCAGGTTACCTAACCACTAGACCAATTGGCACCAATAATAGAATCCAGCTCGGACTATTTGAAAATAACTGTAGCCGCACTATATATCGCTCATATATTTTGGAAAAACGTGATTTTTGGGGGAAAAATATGAATAAAATTTGAAAATTCACATATTTAAACAATCACGAATTTTAAAAAGTTCATGTAATAAAAAAGGTTCACTAATTAGACAAAGTTCATCAATTTAGAAAAAAAAATCACAAGTTAAAAAAAAGCTCATAAATATTGAAAATAACTTCATGATTTTGTAAAATGTTCACTGGTTTTAATAAACTTCATCAATTTTTAAAAAATAGTTCAAAATTTTGAAAAAATACTTGATCAATTTGGAAAAAAGTTCTTCAATTTTCAAAAAAATTCAGAAATTTAAAATAAAAGTTCATCACTTCTGAAAAACGTTCATAATTTTATAAATGGTTCATCAGTTTTTTAAATATATTGTTGTGTATATTAATATGGACTAGAGGGAGTATGTGATTAACATTTTTAAATATATTGTTATGTATATTTTTCATAAATATTTTAGATTTTTTGTATACATGAAAACAACATATTAATAAAAAACTAATACATAATTAATATTAAAAAATTGATGATATCTTTTTCATATATATTGTACATTTTTGCCATACAAAAGGAACTACCTTTAACTTTTTTTATACACGTTTACATTTTTGAAACACAAAGACGAAGATGTTTTTTTCTAATGCATTTTTCATTTCTACATTTTGTCATACAAATTCTTTATTTTTCATATACAGCTGAAATATTTAGTTTGTATCCGTATATAAAGCATTTCTTAAACTCGTGAAGTGTTTTATGTTTGTGAACAATTTTCACATACATGAACATTTTTTAATTCATGATTTTTTATAGTTTTTTAGAATTTTCTCTTTTTAGGGGAAAATCGTATTTTTCAAAAGTGAGCGGTGGGCGCTAGATGGGCCGACCCATTCTACAAGCAAGTGGGCGCTAGATCTCCTAGCTGGCACATTAGGCGCCGACTAGGTGAACTCATTAAGGAGTACTCTTTGCAAAGGTCACTCACATCTCACAAGGTTGCCATAAGTGGTGCATGATTTGTTTATTCAAAATGTTTTATGTCTTAAACGCTGCGTGTAAACCCTGAGTTGTTTCACGGTTGGATTCCTCGGGTCTTCGGAACTAGATGGTTTTGATTAAAAAAATCACGCAAAAATTTCGGATGAAAATTAACCGAACCGAAAGCACGGTTTTTTCCACTTATTTTCCTTTTTCGAAGAGCCACTGATGTGCCTCTTACGAAAGCAAATCTGTGCCTCCAAGAGTAGCAAATTTGTGACTCTCATTTTTTTTTCATTTTTTTAGGAGGCACAACTGTGACTCTTGCGGAAGCAAAATCCGTGCCTCCACGAGAAGTAAATTTGTGCCTCTCACAGAAGAAAAAAAAAGATTTTTTCCTTTTCCGAGAGGCACATCTGTGCATCTCGCGTTCCGTGCCTCCACGAGAAATACATATCTGCCTCTCACGTAAGAAAATAAAGAAAATACATTGTTTTCTTTTCCGAGAGGCATTCGCGGAAGCAAATATGTGCCTCCATGTGTAGTAAAACCATACCTCTCGTGGAAGCAAAAAACCACATTTTTTCTTTTCCGAGAGGCACATCGAAAGTAAAGTTATGCCTCCATGAGCAGTAAATTTGTGTCTCTCACGAAAACAAACAACAACAAAAATCCTTTTCTGAGAGGCCCTCGAGAGTAAATCTTTGCATTCACGAGAACCAAACCCGTGCCTCTTGCCAAAAAAAGAAACACAGTTTTTTGCGCACAAATTTTCTTATTGTTTTTTTGTTGAGAAAAATAGGAAGAATCAGAAGAAAAAAACCTAGAAAAAATCATCTAAAATTCAGAAACACGTACAGAAAAAAAAAATAAAATCCGGAAGGAGCGCCAAGCATGCGACACGTTGCGGTGAATGAGAATACGCCAAATGGCGCGCTCTCAGCCCACCAAAAATGAGCCTTGTGGGAGCCCCCGAATGAGTACTCCTTAGCTAGTTGCTCTCCCGACTAGGAGCTCTAGCTACTCACAGTTGTACCGTTAGGAACACTCTCTGATCATAGCAGTGACTGTTATTGAACCTTTCTCGGCTAGCCCATTGTTATATTTTGTTGTTTTATTTTTCATTTGTACTCGAGCCGGGCCATGATAGTATCTTTTTTTCTGAAAACATTTTATTTGATATTTCAAACATAAATCTTAAGCATTTTAAATTCACAGTTTTAGGAATATGATTTTGATTTCAGACAAATTTTTTTTTTTTAAATTTTCATGAATTTTAAAAATATTTACATATTTAAAAATATTCACGGCTTTTGAAAAAAAAATCAAAATTATAAAAATAATTATGAATTTGAGAAAAATGTTCGTGGATTTTTACATGAGAAACTTATAGAAAAATTAAAGGAATTGCTCATGAAGTAAAGAAATGTCTATAAAATTTCAAAAATATCCATGAATGTAAAAAGTGTTTGAACAGTAAAAAAGTAACTAATTTAAGATAGGATCATGCATTTTTTAAAGTGATGTTATTCTAAAAGTCATGAGATTTTTAAATGTTCATGATTTTGAAAAATATAAAAAAATATACAAAAAATAATACGATCGTCTAGTACAATATTATTTTTAACGAAAATGATTGAGATGCATTATCAAAGTTCACCGGAAGTACAAAGCATCTCCAATGTAACAAAAAATACATCGAGATTCCAAGACCACCAAACAACCACTACTGCCGCTAGAATGAGCTGCACGCGCGCCGCTATCCTATCAGAGCTGGCTTGACCTTGTTGATGAGAGGCGGGAAATTTTCGTGCACGTGCCGCTGAGGACTAGAGCACTGGAGCCACAATTGTCTTCATTGAATCCATGCACCTCACACAAAATCTCGCCACATGACAAAAAGCCTAACACAATCGTCTAGTAAATGGAAGAGAAATAATAGAAAACTAAAACGGGGAAAAGTGAAGGACAAAAAGGAGCCAAAAAACCCAGAGAAAACGAATTCAATTGTTTGAAGTTGAGCCCAAGTGGGCGGCCGTTTGTGGAAGGGGTTATATGTCTGTTCGGTTTACACATGCTAGCCTTTTATCGGAGAATAGACGGAGCAGGCTACGCCATGTCAAGATAGGCCAACTACCAACACCTATGTATTGAGAGAGTTGGACTATGCACTACAAATTGAATGGTATCTGTGCCGGAGGGGATTCAGATGAACTTAGTTAAGTTAAGCAACATGACGAGTACGCTAAAAGAGTTAATCACAAATGGTAAAATAAATGCATCTAACATACAAGTTAACTGGGTGATGGTCAGCTAGTACAAGTTCACCGCGAAGCCCGGTGCCACATTTTTTGCCACCCATGGTGGTAGTGAAGATGACGCAGCAGTGCATTGGAGAGAAGTATTTTAACAGTTGTCGTGCCATCCAAGAAACCAAACAACATGGGTATATCTCCACTGGGCATGTCCCCAGCGGGCCTAGCTAGGGACTGGAATTCATGTAGGGTACTGAACGTGCGCTCCTACTCAATCTCGATTGGAAAATGCAAAGGTGAACTTATGGGCGCACAACCACACCACATGAGATCATCCACAAGCCAATTAAGGACCCAATATCCATCAATTAACACAACAGAGGATCATGTAAGAGGTGATATCATATAGTCAATTATAATTTATTTGTTAGGGTGTCGCCTTGAACTTGGCAAGTCTAAGATCTAGAGTCATCCCTCGACCTAGGCGGAAAGAAAAACCTATGGGAGAAGCCAAACAAGAAAGCCTGATCACCCGAGAGTGAACACATTAGGGCCACAAAACACTGATCTCACTAGCAAGCAATCAAGTGGGAGGAAGACCTGAAGGAAATATGCACTAGAGGCAATAATAAAGTTATTATCTATTTCCTTATTTCATGATAAATGTTTATTATTCATGTTATAATTGTATTAACCAGAAACTTAGTACATGTGTGAATACATAGACAAACAAAGTGTCACTAGTATGCCTCTACTTTACTAGCTCGTTGAATCGAAGATGGTTAAGTTTCCTAGCTATAGACATGACTTGTCATTTGATTAACGGGATCACATCATTGGAGAATGATGTGATTGACTTGACCCATTCCATTAGCTTAGCACTTGATCGTTTAGTATGTTGCTATTGCTTTCTTCATGACTTATACATGTTCCTATGACTATGAGATTATGCAACTCCCGTTTACCGGAGGAACACTTTGTGTTCTACCAAACGTCACAACATAACTAGGTGATTATAAAGGTGCCCTACAGGTGTCTCCGAAGGTACTTGTTGAGTTGGCGTATTTCGAGATTAGGATTTGTCACTCCAATTGTCGGAGAGGTATCTCTGGGCCCTCTCGGTAATGCACATCATTATAAGCCTTGCAACCAATGTGACTAATGAGTTAGTTGCGGGATGATGCATTACATAACGAGTAAAGAGACTTTCCGGTAACGAGATTGAACTAGGTATTGAGATACCGACGATCGAATCTTGGGCAAGTAACATACCGATGACAAAAGGAACAACGTATGTTGTTATGCGGTTTGACAGATAAAGATCTTCGTAGAATATGTAGGAGCCAATATGAGCATCCAGGTTCCTCTATTGGTTATTGACCGGAGATGTGTCTCGGTCATGTATACATAGTTCTCGAACCCGTAGGGTCTGCATGCTTAACGTTCAGTGACGATTTATATTATGAGTTATGTGTTTTGATGTACCGAAGGTAGTTCAGAGTCCCGGATGAGATCGGGGACATGACGAGGAGTCTCGAACTAGTCGAGACGTAAATATTGACATATCGGACGACTATATTCGGACATCGGAAGGGTTCCGAGTGATTCGGGTATTTATCGGAGTACCCGAGAGTTACGGGAATTCGCCGAGGAGTATATGGGCCTTATCGGGCTTTAGGGGAAAGAGAGAGGGGAGGCTGCGCCTCCCCCCAAGGCCTAGTCCGAATTGGACTAGGGGGAGGGGCTGCGCCCCGTCCTTCCTTCTCTCCTCTCTTCCCTTACCTTGACTCCTACTCCTACTACATGGAAAGGGGGGAATCCTACTCCCGGTGGGAGCAGGACTCCCCAGGGCGCGCCATAGAGAGGGCCGGCCCCTCCCCTCCTCTCCTCCTTTATATACGGGGGCAGGGGGCACCTCTAGACACAACAATTGATCATTGATCTCTTAGCCATGTGTGGTGCGCCCCTCCACCTTATTTCACCTCGGTAATATCGTAGTGGTGCTTGGGCTAAGCCCTGTGTCAGTAGCATTATCAACACCATTTTCACGTTGTCGTGCTGACGGAACTCTCCCGCAAAGCTCTGCTGGATCGGAGTTCATGGGATGTCATCGAGCTGAACGTTTGCTAAACTCGGAGGTGCCGTACGTTCGGTACTTGATCGGTCGAATCGTGAAGACGTACGACTACATCAACCGTGTTGTGCTAACGCTTCCGCTTTCGGTCTACGAGGGTACTTGGACAACACTCTCCCCTCTCGTTGCTATGCATCACCATGATCTTGCGTGTGCATAGGAAATTTTTGAAATTACTACGTTCCCCAACAGTGGCATCTGAGCCAGGTTTATGCGTAGATGTTATATGAATGAGTAGAACACAAGTGAGTTGTGGGCGATACAAGTCATACTGCTTACCGGCATGTCATACTTTGGTTCGGCGGTATTGTTGGATGAAGCGGACCAGTCCGACATTACGCGTACGCTTACGCGAGACTGGTTCTACCGACGCGCTTTGCACATAGGTGGCTGGCGGGTGTCAGTTTTCTCCAACTTTAGTTGAACCGAGTGTGGCTACGCCCGGTCCTTGAGAAGGTTAAAACAACAGTAACTTGACCAACTATCGTTGTGGTTTTGATGCGTAGGTAAGAACGGTTCTTGCTCAACCTGTAGCAGCCACGTAAAACTTGCAACAACAAAGTAGAGGATGTCTAACTTGTTTTTGAAGGGCATGTTGTGATGTGATATGGTCAAGACATGATGAGATATACGTTGTTGTATGAGATGATCATGTTTTGTTGAAGTTATCGGCAACCGGCAGAAGCCTTATGGTTGTCTCTTTATTGCATAAGATGCAAGCGCCAAATAATTGCTTTACTTTATCGCCATGCGTTAGCAATAGTTGCAAGAGCAATAGTTGGCGAGACGACCATGTGATGACACATTGATATAGATCAAGATGATGGAGATCTTGGTGTCATGCCGGTGATGATGGAGATCATGATGATGCTTTGGAGATGGAGATCAAAGGCACAAGATGATGATGGCCATATCATGTAACATATTTTGATTGCATGTGATGTTTATCTTTTATACATCTTATTTTTCTTAGTTCGGCGGTAGCATTATAAGGTGATCTCTCACTAAATTTCAAGGTATAAGTGTTCTCCCTGAGTATGCACCATTGCGAAAGTTCTTCGTGCCGAGATACCACGTGATGATCGGGTGTGATAAGCTCTACGTTCAAATACAACGGGTGTAAGACAGTTTTGCACACGCAAAATACTCGGGTAAAACTTGACGAGCCTAGCATATGCAGATATGGCCTCGAAACACTAGAGACCGAAAGGTCGAGCGTGAATCATATAGTAGATATGATCAACATAGTGATATTCACCATTGAAAACTACTCCATCTCACGTGATGATCGGACATGGTTTAGTTGATTTGGATCACGTGATCGCTTAGATGATTAGAGGGATGTCTATCTAAGTGGGAGTTCTTAAGTAATATGATTAATTGAACTTTAATTTATCATGAACTTAGTCCTGATAGTATTTTGCAAATAATGTTGTAGATCAATAGCTCGCGTTGTTGCTTCCCTTTATTTTTTGATATGTTCCTAGAGTAAAATAAGTTGAAAAATGATATTAGCAATGATACGGACTGGGTCCATGATCTGAGGTTTATCCTCATTGTTGCACAGAAGAATTATGTCCTTGATGCACCGCTAGGTGACAGACCTATTGCAAGAGCAAACGCAGACGTTATGAACGTTTGGCTAGCTCAATATGATGACTACTTGATAGTTTAGTGCACCATGCTTTACGGCATAGAATCAGGACTTCAAAGACATTTTGAATGTCATGGACCATATGAGATGTTCCAAGAGTTGAAGTTAATATTTCAAGCAAATACCCGAGTTGAGAGATATGAATTCTCTAACAAGTTCTATAGCTAAAAGATGGAGGAGAATAGCTCAAGCAGTGAGGATGTGCTTAGATTGTCTGGGTACTACAATCGCTTGAATCAAGTGGGAGTTAATCTTCCAGATAAGATAGTGATTGACAGAGTTCTCTAGTCACCATCACCAAGTTACTGGAACTTCGTGATGAACTATAGTATGCAAGAGATCACGAAAACGATTCCCGAGCTCTTTGTGATGTTGAAATCGACGAAGGTAGAAATTAAGATAGAGCATCAAGTGTTGATGATTGACAAGACCACTAGTTTCAAGAAAAGGGCAAAGGGAAAGAAAGGGAACTTCAAGCAGAATGGCAAGCAAGTTGTCACTTCGGTGAAGGAGCCCAAAGCTAGACCAAATCCTAAAACCGAGTGCTTCTAATGCAAAGGAAATGGTCACTAGAAGCGGAAATACCCTGAATATTTGGTAGATAAGAAGGATGGCAAAGTGAACAAGGGTAAATTTTATATACAGGTTATTGATAGGTACCTTACTAGTGTTTTTAGTAACCCCAGGTATTTGATACTTGTTCGGTTGCTAAGATTAGTAACTCAAAACAGGAGTTACAAAATAAACAGAGACTAGTTGAGGGTGAAGTGACAATGTGTGTTGGTAGTGGTTCCAAGATTGATATAATCATCATCGCACACTCCCTATACTTTCGGGATTAGTGTTAAACCTAAATAAATGTTATTTGGCGTTTGCGTTGAGCATGAATATGATTTGATCTTGTTTATTGCAATACGGTAATTCATTTAAAGTCAGAGAATAATTGTTGTTCTGTTTACATGAATAAAACCTTCGATGGTCATACACCCAATGAAAATAGTTTGTTGGATCTCGATCGTAGTGATACAAATATCCATAATATTGATGCCAAAATATGCAAAGTTAATAAAGATAGTGCAACTTGTTTGTGGCACTGCCGTTTGGGTCATATTGGTGTAAAGCGCATGAAGAAACTCCATAAAGATGGATTTTGGGAATCACTTGGTTATGAATCATTTGATGCTTGCGAACCATGCCTTTTGGTCAAGATGACTAAAACTCCGTTCTCCGGAACAATGGAACGAGCTACTGACTTGTTGGAAATAATACATGCCGATGTATGCGGTCCAATGAGTGTTGATGCTCGTGGTGGGTATCGTTATTTTCTGACCTTCATAGATGATTTGAGCAGATATGAGTATGTCTGCTTAATGAAACACAAGTCTGAAACATTTGAAAAGTTCAAAGAATTTCAGAGTGAAGTGGAGAATCATCATAACAAGAAAATAAAGTTTCTACGATCTGACCGTGGAGAAGAATATTTGAATTACGAGTTTGGCCTTCATTTAGAAACAATGTGGAATAGTTTCACAGCTCACGCCACATGGAACACCACAGCATAATGGTGTGTCTGAACGTCGTAACCACACTTTATTGGATACGGTGCTATCTATGATGTATCTTACCGATTTACCACTATCGTTTTGGGGTTATGCATTAGAGACAGCTGCATTCACTTTAAATAGGGCACCATCAAAATCCATTGAGACAACGCCTTATGAACTATGGTTTGGCAAGAAACCAAAGTTGACGTTTCTTAAAGTTTGGGGCTGCGATGTATGTGAAAAAGTTTTAACCTGATAAGCTCGAACCCAAAATGGAGAAGTGCGTCTTCATAGAATACCCAAAGGAAACTGTTGGGTACACCTTCTGTCACAAATCCGAAGGAAAGATATTCGTTGCTAAGATGGATCCTTTCTAGAGAAGGAGTTTCTCTTGAAAGAAGTGAGTGGGAGGAAAGTAGAACTTGATAAGGTAATTGTACCTTCTCCCTAATTGGAAATTAGTTAATCATAGAAATCAGTTCCAGTGATTCCTACACAAATTAGTGAGGAAGCTAATGATGATGATCATGAAACTTCAAATTAAGTTACTACAGAACCTCATAGGTCTTCCAAAGTACAGTCTGCACCAGAGTGGTACGGTAATCTTGTTCTGGAAGTCATGTTACTAGATCATGATGAACCTACGAACTATGACGAAGCGATGATGAGCCCATATTCCACGAAATGGCTTGAAGGCCATGAAGTCTGAGATAGGATCCATGTATGAGAACAAAGTGTGGACTTTGGTGGACTTGCTCGATGATCGGCAAGCCATAGAAAATAAATGGATCTTCAAGAGGAACACAGACGCTGATAGTAGTGTTACTATCTACAAAGCTCGACTTGTCGCAAAAAATTTTCTGACAAGTTCAAGGTGTTGAATACGATGAGATTTTCTCACTCGTATCGATGCTTAAGTCTGTCCGAATCATGTTTGCAATTGCCACATTTTATGAAATCTGGCAAATGGATGTGAAAACTGCATTCCTTAATGGATTTATTAAAGAAGAGTTGTATATGATGCAACCAGAAGGTTTTGTCAATCCTAAAGGTGCTAACAAAATGTGCAAGCTCCAGCGATCCATCTATGGACTGGTGCAAGCATCTCGGAGTTGGAATATATGCTTTGATGAGTTGATCAAAGCATATGGTTTTATACAGACTTTTGGAGAAGCCTGTATTTACAAGAAAGTGAGTGGGAGCTCTGTAGCATTTCTAATACTATATGTATATTACATATTGTTGATTGGAAATGATATAGAAATTCTGGATAGCATAAAAGGATACTTGAATAAGAGTTCTTCAAAATAAAGACCTCAGTAAAGCTACTTACATATTGAGCATCAAGATCTATTGAGACAGATCAAGACGCTTGATAAGATTTTCAATGAGTACATACCTTGACAAGATTTTGAACTAGTTCAAAATGGAACAGTCAAAGAAAGAGTTCTTGCCTGTGTTGCAAGGTGTGAAGTTGAGTAAGACTCAACCCGACTATGGCAGAAAATAGAAAGAGAAAGAAAAGTCATTCCCTATGCCTCAGACATAGGTTCTATAAAGTATGCTATGCTGTGTACCAGACCTATTGTATACCTTGCTCTGAGTTTGGCAAGGGAGTAAAATTTTGATCTAAGAGTAGATCACTAGATAGTGGTCAAGAATATCCTTAGTGAGGACTAAGGAATGTTTGTCGATTATGGAGGTGATAAAGAGTTCGTCGTAAAGAGTTACGTCGATGCAAGATTTTACACCAATCCAGATGACTCTAAGTCTCAATCTGGATACATATTGAAAGTGGGAGCAATTAGCTAGAGTAGCTCTGTGCAGAGCATTGTAGACATAGAATATTTGGAAAATACATAGGACTCTGAATGTGACAGACCTGTTGACTAAACTTCACTCACGAGCAAAACATGATCATACCTTAGTACTCTTTGGGTGTTAATCACATAGCGATGTGAACTAGGTTATTGACTCTAGTAAACCCTTTGGGTGTTGGTCACATGACGATGTGAACTATGGTTGTTAATCATATACAGATATGAATATTGGTGTTAAATCACATGATGATGTGAACTAGATTATTGACTCTAGTGCAAGTGGGAGACTGAAGGAAATATGCCCTAGAGGCAATAATAAAGTTATTATTTATTTCCTTATTTCATGATAAATGTTTATTATTCATGCTAGAATTGTATTAACCGTAAACTTAGTACATGTGCGAATACATAGACAAACAAAGTGACACTAGTATGCCACTACTTGACTAGCTCGTTGAATCAAAGATGGTTAAGTTTCCTAGCCATAGACATGAGTTGTCATTTGATTAACGGGATCACATCATTGGAGAATGATGTGATTGACTTGACCCATTCCGTTAGCTTAGCACTTGATCGTTTAGTATGTTGCTATTGCTTTCTTCATGACTTATACATGTTCCTATGACTATGAGATTATGCAACTCCCGTTTACCGGAGGAACACTTTGTGTGCTACCAAACGTCACAACGTAACTGGGTGATTATAAAGGTGCTCTACAGGTGTCTTCGAAGGTACTTGTTGAGTTGGCATATTTCGAGATTAGGATTTGTCACTCCGATTGTCGGAGAGGTATCTTTGGGCCCTCTCAGTAATGCACATCACTATGAGCCTTGCAAGCAATGTGACTAATGAGTTAGTTGTGGGATGATGCATTACATAACGAGTAAAGAGACTTGCTAGTAACGACATTGAACTAGGTAATACCGACGATCGAATCTCGGGCAAGTAACATACCGATGACAAAAGGATAAACATATGTTGTTATGCGGTTTGACCGATAAATATCTTTATAGAATATGTAGGAGCCAATATGAGCATCCAGGTTCCGCTATTGGTTATTGACCGGAGATGTGTCTCGGTCATGTCTCCATAGTTCTCGAACCCGTAGGGTCTGCACACTTAACGTTAGGTGACGATTTATATTATGAGTTATGTGTTTTGATGTACCAAAGGTAGTTCGGAGTCCCAGATGAGATCGGGGACATGACGAGGAGTCTCGAAATGGTCGAGACATAAAGATTGATATTTCGGATGACTATATTCGGACATCGGAAAAGTTCCGAGTGATTCGGGTATTTATCGGAGTACCGGAGAGTTACGGGAATTTGCCGGGGAGTATATGGGCCTTATTTGGCTTTAGGGGAAAGAGAGAGGGGAGGCTGCGGCCCCCCCCAAGGCCTAGTCCGAATTGGACTAGGGGGAGGGGCTGCGCCCCCTCCTTCCTTCTCTCCTCTCTTCCCTTACCTTGACTCCTACTCCTACTACATGGAAAGGGGGGAATCCTACTCCCGATGGGAGTAGGACTCACCAGCGCGTGCCATAGAGAGGGCCGGCCCCTCCCCTCATCTCCTCCTTTATATACGGGGGCAGGGGGCACCTCTAGACACAACAATTGATCATTGATCTCTTAGCCGTGTGCGGTGCCCCCTCCACCATATTCCACCCGGTAATATCGTAGCGGTGCTTAGGCGAAGCCCTGCGTTGGTAGCATCATCAACACCGTCATCACGCTGTCGTGCTGACAGAACTCTCCCGTGAAGCTCTGCTGGATCAAAGTTCGTGGGACGTCATCAAGCTTAATGTGTGTGCTAAACTCGGAGGTGTCGTATGTTCGGTACTTGATCGGTCGGATCGTGAAGGCGTACGACTACATCAATCACGTTGTGCTAACGCTTCCACTTTCGGTCTACGAGGGTACGTGGACAACACTCTCCCCTCTCGTTGCTATGCATCACCATGATCTTGCGTGTGCGTAGGAAATTTTTGAAATTACTACGTTGCCCAACAGGACCCAGCCACGAATGGGACAAACATTCAGGGCCTCTTTGATTTGCAGGATTGCAGACACACGGGAATAGGAGTAACCTAGGATTGGAATGACATGTTCATTGGGTACCTATATGATTTGAGTTTGTTTGTTTGTATCACGGGAAAATAAAGGATTTCTTCCAAGATATTGGAGTGGATGCTAAACTCCCTATGAAATGTAGTACAAATGAATCCTTAGGAAAAAAATCCTATAGGATCGAGTCCTACAAATCAAATGATCAATGTAGGAAAAAAATCCTAAGGAATATAATCCTTCAAAGATCCTATAAAAATCCTTTGAATCAAAGAGATCCTTAGAGAAAAACTGAGGGCCTCTTTGATTCAAAGATGTTTCATAGAATTTTTGCTAAAAATTACGATGTAAATTTTTCTTTGTTTGTACGACAACTATGTTGTGCACCTAATCAATTGGTGAAGTCTTGCAATTTTCTTGTGGTGCAACCAAGGATCTTATAAATTCCTACTATAAATCCTTAAGATTCAATATGGTATGACATCTCAACTCTATGTTTGTTCTACTTCTGCGTTTTTAGAATCCGTTGAAACAAAACATTGAAATACCAACCCTCAAGCTAAACTAAACTACAATCAAATGTGAAGAAACGAGGCCTCTCCTACATCATGACATTAGATGTAAGGGAGATGCCTCGGTTCATGAGGAGGTACGAGTATAAAAAGATCGTGTGACCCATTATGCGTTATCTATGACACATCAGAGCATGGACAACACTCAACTCTGGATGACTATACCAATACTATACGTCACCCCTAGTTGTTCAACTAACCTGACCTACTACCCGCAGACTAAAGCGTGATCCTGCAAAAGAAGTAGGCTCCTATCTGACAAAAGTAAGAGAGAGAGGGCAAAAGAGAGAGAGGGCAAAAGAAAGAGAGACGGGGCAAGCTAGCTCTACTCCATCATGTGAAGTATTGAAAAAAGAGGATGTATATGTCATACGTGGGCCTGATGGGGCCGCTCTATGCGTTGAGTGTTTGAGAAACTAAATAGTGCCCCATCCACCTTTACTTAGGGGAAGGGGTGAGGTAGTAGGGAGGTGATGCCTCCTTAGTACATGCCCTGAAAAGATACCGCACATCAAGGGTTCATTCAGTTTGGAGGAACTTAAAATAGAGAAATTAGGACTAGTGTAGGAATCTGATAGAATGGCACTTCTGATCCTTAGAAATTGCATTACCTCGTTCCTACGTAAAAAAATGAGCTTTGAGTGGATGTGTTATTTCCTCCAAAAATATAGGAAATGGGTAGTATTCCTAAGAAATTCCTATACTCGTTTCCTATAAACTGAATACATATATATGGATTTTCCTGTGGAATCCCATTCCTATATTTTCCTATCAAAATCTTCCAAACCAAATGAGGACCAAGTCACCTAGGTGATAGAGCGGCACATGACGGAAATCACTAGTTAAGGGGAACCCCTTGCGCAGGTCACTCTCTCCTCCTTAGGCGTTGACAAGGAGATGCACTGCATGTGCGCCATTCGTCGCAACTTGGGAGTTTTCCCTTTTTTGGTATATTCATTATTTTAAAATATTTTGTCTCTTGAACCGTGCATCAAATTTTGAACCATTTTCACCGTTGGATTTCTCGCATTAAGATATTAGAAACTAGGTCCCATGTTAATATATAGGTTTCCGCAAACTTGTTTTCATAAAGGAAAAAATGGAAGAAGACAACCGGAGGCGAAAGCACGTTTTTTTGTTCCCCCCTTGTCGAGAAGCACAGATTTATGCTTCTAGTGGAAGCAAAAGAACTTGCGAAAAAAGATTTGTTTTTTCCCTTTTCGAAGAGGCACAACTGTGCTTCTCATGGAATCAAATGCCTCCATGGGAAGCAAATATGTGCTTCTCAAGGAAGCAAAAAAAAGTTTGCGCAAAAAAAATTGTGTTTCTTCTTTTCTCTTTCTGAGAAGAACAGTTGTGTTTCTCACAAGAGCAAATATGTGCCTCCATGAGAAACAAACATGTGCTTCCCATGGAAGCAAAAAAAGAGATTTTTTTCATTTCCAAGAAGTTGTGCATCTTGCAGAAGCAAATATGTGCCTCCATGAGAAGCACAAACAAAGAACAAAAGGTTGTGCAATTTTTTTCATGATTTCCCCTTTTTCCAGAAGCACAACTACGCTTTTTGCGGAAGCAAATCTATGCCTCCTTGCTTGTCGTGGAAGCAAAAAAAAATTTCACACAAAAAACCCTGATTTTTTCCTTTCCGATAAGCACAATGTGGAAGAAAATTTGTGCCTCCACAAAAAGTAAATCTGTGCTTCTCGTGGAAGGAAACAAACGCACTAAAAAAACTCCAAACGCTAGGGAAAACGAGGCGTGAATTGAGACGCCAAAAATATTGAAAAAACCATCTAAAACTCAAAAAGGTGCACAATTTTTTTTCAAATGAAATCTAGAGAGAGAGAGCCCAACATACAACACGTGGTGGCCGCTGGACGCACCATTTGACATGCTCTGAGACAACAAAAATGACCCTTGCAGGGCCCCGCAAGAGGTGCCCCTTGACTAGTTGCTCTCGAGATTCGCCCCTAGTCGCATGGGCCAATGCAGATCAACAAAAACCTGTTGCAACACTGTATAACGAGAGTGACGTACAATAGACCGACACACAATCAAGCCGTCATCCATCGTACTCACATATGGTGTCCCCCGCGTCATCTCTGAGCCTTCAATCAGTCAACTAGCAAGCTCGGTTTCCTTATGACTCCGCATAGAGTGAGCATAGAGGATTGTCAAGTGACGGTATGCCGGATAGAGTGGCATGGCAACGGGCATGCCACGTGCAACATAGCGGCCTTATCATCGTCTGGGGCATAGTGGCATACCGGGTGGAACCTACCAACTAGATCATGGTGGTACCCAAGTGTAACTTCACTCGGCTCAGTCTTACCATCTGGTACATGGCAACCTACCAACTTTTTCTCCAAAGTTAACCTTGCAGGTTTATCTTTAGCCTCAAATTACCCGAGTGAGGAACCACTCGGATTACATTTGGATCCCGACTGAGTGCACTCGGGCCATGATTAATTCATATCTTATAGGTGAAACTGGATCACTTGACAAATATTTCCCTTGGATCATAGGTCACCCAGAACATAACACGGTAATTTTACTCGGATTATCGATCATTCGGATGATGGAAACAAAGAATTCACTAGGACCTTCCAACTGATAATTCACCAATTGGGCCATGGTGATGTCAACTGTGTTTTAGTCGGTTCAAACCTTAGAGATTGGGACATAGTAGCCTTTGCTCTTGTTGCTTGTTCTCGTATCTGGGTATTTACCGAGCTTGTTCCTCTTATAACACTTGAAATAAACTTTTTAACAAGAGCACTGAGAAAATGAGTGTAAACAATTACAATGAAATGCAAAGAAACGAGGCCTCTCCTTAACACATGATGTTTGGTGCAGAGGAGGTGGTTGGGTTCATGAGGGGTGTGTTTGGTAGCTGCAGACAACCCAAACAGACCCGTGTGGTACGGAGATGGGTTGTTTAGTTGTTGTTTTGCATCAAAATGTTAGCCCACACGAACCTTAAAGCACCACTGGGCCTCGCTCAAGGGAAATGACCAAATCAACCATTTTTCCACAGCTAGGCCCGAGCGATGCAACTCGAGGCACATGGGCGGGAGAGGTTGCACGCGAGGAGACAAGCTTGAGAAGTCGCGTTGTTTCCCGAAGCACTAACATAATTACCCCCACCTTCCCTCGTCGCTCTTTCCCCTCTCTCCACTCTTCCCACTCTCACACCGCGGCAGCGAGTAGCGGAGCTAAGAACTGCAATGTGAGCACTAACGTCAATCACCAGCTTCAGCACAACACCGCAAGAGTTCAGCAATGGCGGTAAGCCCTTTGTCCCATCTTTCGATTTCTGCATTTGATTCGCATACTGTATTCAATTTCTGCATTCAATTCATGTGTTAGGGATTGGATTAAGCATTGGGGTTCAAATGGGGATTGACCACCACATCTGGATTTAGGCGGTACCGATGGGTTTTAGGTTTAAAGTTCATACGGGGATTGAGTGCAAGAGCGTTCGGGAATGGGGGCAAATTAAGCTTACAAGCACTGATACATCCTAGCCGTGTCGACACTGGAGGCACTTGGAGCAGTGGGGGGCGTTAGCCTTTTCGTTGTCCACCTCCAGCTCGACCGCATCATCCACCATATCCTCCTAATCATCGTTCCCCAGGATGATGGGCCTTGTACAACCGACTGGCGCTGATGCCCGGACCATCAGCTCCACTACTTTGTGGCCGTCCTCCGGCGCCACCACAGCGGCCGGTTGGGCATGAAGAGGCCTGGCAAGCTTGTAGTTGGCCCATTTGGCTCTCTGACCAGGGTCACTGGACTTGGCCTGGTGTGTTGCATTTGTCTCTTCATTCGTGTTGTTCATAACGTAGACTGACATTGCTCCTTTAGAGAAACCCAAGGGCAAGCAAGCTGTGTCAGCTGAAGATAAGGGCAAGGAGGTGGTGGGTCTCCCTAGCACCCCCAAGCAGATGAGGAACTTCTGCCATTTCCATGAGGAGGCAGGGCCAACCCACTTCTGCAAGGTCATCCTTGCACTAAATTAAGCTGCAGCGCCTGCCGATGCCACCAGACTTCACCAAGCACTCCCATGTTGTCCCTCAAGAATTTAAGCTCAAGACCGACACCGGCTGCACCTGGAGGGTGACAGTCCTGGTGATCAACGATAGGGTCACCCTCGATCAAGTTTGGGCCTCCTTTAACACTATTCACTAGACCAATATTGGGCACGTCATCACTTTCAATGATGCTGACTACTGACACCCTCAAGGTGACTATCTTCAACAAACAAAACATTGAGATGGTGACAAAGTGCAATAAGCACGACGTGTGTCGGTGCTAAAACTAGGAGATCTTGGGTAGGGGGTCCCAAGATTTATGATTAGAGCTAGATGGTAAAAAGGAGAGTAGGAACATGATGTTTCACCCAGGCCCGAGCCCTCTTGATGAGGTAAAACCGGTCCTGCTTCTTATATATTGATTACGATGGGGTACAAATTACATATTGATCTACCTCAAGATCAAATGAGTATTGTATAAGCTCTACACCTTGCTAGGGTGAATGCATCCGCCTCTACGGAATGAACCCCATGGCTTATATAGACGTCGGGGGTACCTAGGGTTTACACTTTGCCGATTACAATGTAGGGATAAACATGTCAACTATTCAAATACTCTTGAAGTGTACGCCAAGCCTCCAGGAGATCCTCAGCTTGATTACGCTGAGGGCTAGGGCCAGTGTGGCCTGTCCATCAATCTTAGGTGGGTCCTAGGCCCGACCCATGGTAGGTGGACCGACGTGCACTGGTACGCGTCGGTGCTATACAAATGTTTTTAACCCCTTTCCGCGACGGCATTTGGAACCATCGCCTAGTGAGTGACGGCGATTAGGGGGTCCTTCCCACACGACCCAGAAACCGTCAGGGATATGGGCCCTATAGTACTCCTTTTCATCTGTGATTGCATTGCCATCACAATAGGTATTCTGTGGTGCTATGTTTACGATGCGTGGCCCATCAGAAACGGTTCACTATTTATAGAACATGTATGATAAGCATACAATCACACACATTCTATTTTCACAAGCCGTATGAGATAACTAATTAAGAAGATTAGCTAATCGTCGTACGAGTGTCGGATAGGATTACAAAACGTCGGACCGTCGTAACATCGTCGTACACGACAACTATCGCACACACTATTCTGTGGTGCAACATTTACGATGCATACTTCATCGAAAATAGTTCATGGTTGTGGATCATGTACGATAAGGCAACTATCGCACACGCTATTCTATGGTGCAACATTTATGATGCATACTTCATTAGAAATATTTCATGGTTGTGAATCCTATACGATAAGGCAACTACCGCAAATGGTTAGTTTGCCAACACCGTTTGTGATATTGTCTGACATCGCACACGCTTTGCAAACAGAAACTATGTGCACACTTGCACATGTTTCCTCTCTATGAACCGTCTCGGATTATGGTGTATATCGCAAACGTTTGTATTTTACCAACCGTATGTGTCGTAACAACCTGGAGAGCGTAATTTCACCGTAATTTAATTGCTGCTATATCAAATTGAAATTGAAATTGAATGTATGCTATAGCTTTATTCATATCCATCAGGTTCAGACAACCGATGCATTATTCGATTCATAGGTACACATCAAGAATAACATAAGAACCAAATAAAGAATGATGAACAATAGTTGTATACTTGTACTATTAAAGACGGTAAAGAAAGAGGCGAAATACATTCTAGTTGCTGAACAAGGTGAAGTGGAATGCCCATATTGTGCCCTCCTCCATGCAGAAGGCACGCACGACTCTAGTCCAACCCCTTGTGATGGCCGACCACCCACCCTTCATGGTCTTCATGGAAACATCTAGATAATCGTCGTGTTCTGGTAGAAATACTTTAACCTTTGCATGCCCACTAATCATGTAGTTTGAGAGGTAATCTTTAGTAAAAACCTTTGGGAACCATTGCAAAGGAAAAAGATTCAGACATTGTCATCTAACAGAACTCATTATGGGCAGTAGAAATAAGGCTGCAGAGTTCTTACTTAACATCCTGCAGTTTGTTGTTGTATTAGATAAAGTGTAAACAAATAGTTTAATTGCCATCTTTTGACCCATTTTAATAACAATATTTATCAGCTTCCTCACTTGATGCTGGTTCATCGATATCTCATTTCCCCATACGCAGGAAGGGTCGAAGCGCGGATCTTTACCAATGCCATATGTACCTAAAAGCACCAAGTTAATATTAGAAGATAAACACCAATTGCACAATGATGTAGTACAACACTCTTTTATAATATCTTATAACATCCAATATACTCACATATTAGATGAATTAACATCTTATATTATGGGCCGCAAGGAGTTTATTGCATTCTTACAAATTATCGGCTGATTAACTCTTACTGTATCCATGCTTTAGAGTTAGTTTGAGCTAGTTCGGGCTCAAATAGCCCTAAAGTATATCTAAACATGAGGGCTAGTATGAGCTAGTTGCATCTATAACCCACCCAAAAAAACTAGCCAACACAAGAGGTGCTAATTGGAGCTAGTTCTCCTAGTGCATTTATTGTCAATCTAAGTATCTAACCCTGTCATCCAAACACCTCTTTGGATGGAGTTAGTTCAGGGTTAGTCATGAGCTAGAAACTAACTCTAACCTCTAAGCTAAGTTGAATATCAAAATAGGGTTGTTTTGTTGTTGTTGCTGCTGCTGCTCTTCTACGTCTATCTAGACATCATTAGAACATTAAGGTAACACTCTTCCTTGTTGGTATGTAGCCTAGGATTGCATATGTAGGCATTAAGTATAGTGCATGTTGCTATGTAGCCTCAAATATATTACATATGGCCCTAGTTAACCTAGCGATAAATGGGTTGCAGATATATTCAGCTAAAAGTCCGATTCACCGTTTAGTCCCTTATCAGCCCCCGGCCTATATGGTACCAGCTACCAATATCATGAACAGTGAGCATATATAAGCCATGGTATGAAACTAACCTGGATAGAAAACATCAGTCGTTCCCACAATTGTCCTATGTAGGGACATCGAGAAGCATGTTAAGCACAACAGGCTAAACATCAACCAAAATTATCCGTGGCAGACAAAATAATCTCCAAAAGATAGCTTCAGTGTGCAGGTTTAATCATGCTAGTAAAGCAAAACAAGTGAAAAGGTGTGTTAACTGTAACAGGCATAACATTTAACAACAAGCGAACATAGTCATTCAAACTGGTATTGTGCCGGTCTAAGTACACTGGTTATTGTTAAATAAAAATGGAAACGCGTTTTTAACTACAAGTTGCAGCAACCAAATGTAGTCATTCATGCCCTTTTTGTTTCAGCTTCGCTTGGATTTTAATCACCTATGGATTCACTTCAGTGGCGAAGCTGTTTCTGCGAATCACCTTCACCACCGAAGTACACTTTGAGGTGCTTCAGGAAATTGCACTAAAAATGACCCAAATCCAGACTCAGCTTCACTGGCAAAGCTGATTCCAAATAGTTGTTTGTTTCGGATTGCAGATTAGGCTTCACTAGCAAAGCTGAATCTGGTCCCAGATTCCGAAACAAACAGGGCCATAGTGGTATTGTTGAAACTGGTACTGATGAAATTGAACTGCACAGTTCATACTTGCACCTATAGAGCATCACATTGTGAATAACCGAAATAAACAAGGCATACTACGAACAACCAAATATAGCATTTGAAACTGGACATATGCTAACTACAAACAACAGAACAATCAAAAAACTTTAAAAGAGGCATATGCTAGCTATAACAGGCTTAACCGCAAGAAAATATATGCATTCCTATCAGTATGTTTAAAACTGGATTGATGAAATGTACTGCACAGTAAATAATTGCACATAGAGAGCATCGCATTGTGAACAACTGAAATAAACAAGGCATACTGCAAACAACCCGATATAGCAATTAAAACTGGACATATTCTCACTACACTACAAAAGGGACTCGACAAAACAAATCATGGGTTTCCCCCCTGTGAAGAGGCAAGGCAAAACAAATCATGGGTTTCTTCACTTGTCACAGATGGGCTCATTTCTGTGGAAAGAGCACGGACCCTAGAAGCGCTCCATGTAGTCGCAGATGGGCTCCTTCCCCTTGGAAGACTATGGCTGTAGGGTGCCCTCCCTGATGTCGCAGACGGGCTCTTTCCCCTTGGAAGAGCAGATGGGATCTTTCCCCTTGGAAGAGCCGGAGAGGGTGCCCTCCTCGTGGTCGATGTCGATGAGGTCTGACTTGGAAGCTGTGGATCCCAAGCCAGCGTTGCAGAATGTGTCCTTCAGAAATGACAAAAGGGGCTCGATGGCGATGTAGGATGGCAAGTTGTTGACAGAGAGCCAAGGGAGATCAGCGGCGGGGCCATGCATGATATCGATGGTGGTTGAACCCGAGGGGTTGGGGGTGGGCCACTTAACCTGTAACATAGCCCGCCTCAGGCCGTCCTTGTCCATGACCTCGATGTCGTAGCCGGCGAAAGAGACATGCCCGCATACTCTAGCCCTCTGCTTGAGTTCCTGCTGCCAGTAATGGTCGTCAGCCTCCTCCGCGACGTCGGGCGAAGAGACCACGATACACCTCTTCTGGGCCAGTCGCTCCTTGAGCTCCACGAGAAGCGTAGCCAGGATTAGGCTGTGACGCTATGGAGTGGGGGATGGGGATGGGGATCTGGGGGAAAAGGGGTGTTTGTCAGGCGTCATCTAAGAAACTCAGGGTGGCCTTGGTATGGAGATCGGTGGGTAAACTACACGGTCAAACCGGCATATGTTGACAATGGAGATCTCGCAGCGACGGCGGCGGCGGGGACCTTGCTAAGGTTTCAAGCAAGGGAGGGTGTGTGTGTGTGTGCACGCACGCACGCCCGAGGAGGTTTTGGTGTGTGTGTGTGTGTGTGTGTGTGTGGAGGGGGGGTGTGTTTGAGGAAATGACGCGGGTACTAAAAATTTTACAACACGGGAGTGAAATGCTGGGGCTACTGAAATTTTTGATGATAGTGCATCGCACACGGTCCGGAGATAACAATTGTGTGTTATGAAACAGAAAAACCCTCGAGGCAGGCATATATTTTCTAGGGGCAGGCGGGATTGGGAACAAGAAACATCGCACACGGTCCGGAGATAACAACCGTGTGTTATGATACACAAAAACCATCCTCGAGGCGGGCATATATTCTCTAGGGATGAAGGTGGGATTGGGAAGAAGAAACATCGCACATGGTCCGGAGATAACAACAGTGTGTTATGAAACAGAAAAACCCTTGAGGTGGGCAGATATTTTTTTGAGAGGGGGAGCCTTGTGGAGCCCAATGTACTATGCAGATGTGTGTGTGACAGGGGCACTAGCGTGGCACACGGTTAGTTTGAGTGAACCGTGCATGTTGCATCAGCCGACCTGTCTAATGTTCACAAATTTGGCGAAAAATGACACGGGAGAGGGTCAGAACATGAACACACTTGCATGTGGACCAAATTTATATGTATGAAAAGGGTGGTTTGATTTTCAAATACCCAATGCAACTTCAATGTCGCACATATCTGACAAAGCACACGATATTGCTTGCCCCCCTCATGTCGGCACGAAGGGAATCCTAAGCTATGAATGCATGCCCCCCAACCGAGGCTCACCTAGCAAAGTGTGAAGTAGCTAGCAGCCCCCCTCCCTCGTGTCGGCACGAATGGAATCCTAAGCTATGAATGGATGCCCCCCAACCGTGGTTCACCTAGCAAACTGCGAAGTACCTAACAGCCCCCCTCCTGTCGGCACGAAGGGAATCCTAAGCTATAAATGCATGCCCCCCACAACCGATGCTCACCTATCAGTGCGAAGTAGCTAGCAGCCCCCCTCCTCCCTCGTGTCGGCATGAAGGGAATCCTAATCTGTGAATGGATGCCTCCCAACCATGGTTCACCTAGCAAAGTGCGAAGTAGCTAGTAGCGCCCCCCTCGTGTCGGCACGAAGGGAATCCTAAGCTATGATCCCCCCCAACCAAGGTTCACCTAGGAAAGTGCAAAGTAGCAGCCCCCCACACACTTTTAAGTCGGCGGGCCAGAGAGGCATCTCACCAAAACGGACCAAGAATAATCCACCTTGGTCGTACAACCTCTCTCTTGTTGCTGGTCAAAGTGATGGTCGTCCATGCGACCCCAGATAGCTAGGCTAGTTCGCTAATAATCACGCAAGTAGCTAGTCCCTGAAGACAACCACTACATGCGTGTGGCCCAAACATATGTATGGATCAAGTGTTTTTTTATTACACAATGGAACAACTTTGATGTGGCACCATGATTTCGAACTAGAATTCCCCACACCGAGTGAGGGTTAGGTTGATGATGCATATATATGTTACACCACACTTCAAGCCGATGCCGGGGATTCATGCATGCATGCGTGCATAGTATATGCGCTCAAACTTTAATAAAGTGCGAATCTCACCATGACCGATACTACAATAACACGAACCAAATGAAGAATCTGCCATGGTAACCTATCTTGTAGTCGGTCAAGGTGATCATGGATGTCCACGTGGGCCCACGAATATATAGGCTTGTCGCCGATAACCACGCGAGGGAGTGTACTGTTCGAAGATAAGCACTACATGCATATGTATGGAGGTGATGCGTGCATGCATGTTTGAATACCATTTCACAACATTGATGTGGCGCGTGCGTTGATAATCGTACACTCTTCCCACACAGAGCGAGATCGGTTCATGATGTGTCGTTGTACTAGCCACTTCAACTCGATGGGAGAGATTCATGCGTACACATGCGAGCGTGTGTGGTCATATATATGGAAGCATCACAAGTGAATGTCTTATCTAGGATAACCACCGCCTGCATGCATGTGGCGCAATGAGGTGTTGTGTGATGTTTGAATAGCCATTTTCACAATTTTGATGTGGCACGTGCCTCGGAAACCAAAAAGTCCCGACACTGAATGAGGTGTACTTGTTCACGGACATGTACATATAGTATATATATATATGCTAGTCCCCTCCCACCTCTTTGATGCGTACTATATACCACCATAACACAAACAAAAAAGATTCTACCTTGCTGGTCAAATTAACCTCACTACTGGCTGTTTGTCAAAGTGATGGACGATGACCTCGCGGGCCCATAGAAAGTGTCATACGCGAGTATCGAGTGTCGTGTAGGACAATCATCGAATGCATGTGGCCAAAACATGTATGCATGAAAGGGTTGTGTAATGTTTTAAATTACGAATTCACGACTCTAATTTGGCACCGACCTGCCTAACAAAACGGCCAACCCACACGGTGGCTCACAACTCGTAGTGTACTGCGAGCCACTCGCCACCCCAGACGCACACACCCACACACACACCGCGAATCCACCGCAACTACGATGCATGTTAAATTAATTATCCCGCGGTGAACACACACACACACAGACACACACACACAAACACACACACACACACACACACACACACACACACACACACACACACACACACACACACATATATATATATATATATATATATAGTACATTAACTAATTGATTTTCTACAGGTATAATGTGCAAAAATCAAATTCGAGGTACATGCACATGTGACAGTGCACCTAAATGGATTGCAAAAACACATGTGTCTCACTGGGTGCGTGTTTATTCCCCGTGCAACAAATTTCAAACAATGAGAATCTTGATTTTTGAATTCTAGTACATCCAAAACTTATTTGAAGTTCATGAAACTTATCGTGTTGTCATATGGACACCAATACAAAGTTGCATTGTGCTTTTTTTGGTCAAATTTGAGACCAGTTTTGATGTAATCTTTATCTAATTAAAAACGGGAGATTATTAATAATTGGGAACCAATATCCCAAACAGACTATTTATTCGAACCGTGAGCGTTAGTCCAACAATGGATACGTGCCATGCTTCGATTAAGCAAAAAATAAAGCGGCATCAGAAATCGTCCAAATAGAAAAACAATATATGTGCCGCCGCGCGACCCCGTGTACCGTACGAGCAGGCGTGAGTTGACGGGACGCATGCGAGCAGTCCGCCGTGCAGGCAGACCGGGAGGCGTGCGTGCATGTGTGTGAATAGACGAAGGCGTGCTAGCTGCGCAGTGTCATCGGGAGGCGTGCGAGTAGCTGTGTGAAACGATGATAGGCATGCCAGCAGTCCGGTGTGCAGGCTCATCGGGAGGCGAGCCAGCGGTTTGACCGCCGCCCGCCTCTCTCTCAGTACTCCATATTAATGGTGCGCCCGAGCAGCCACACCCCCCATCCTCGCCACACACACAATCCCCTCTCTCCGCTTGCATCCTCGACGCTGCTCTCAGTCATCAAAGCCGTTAGTGTATGAGGATGCCACCGAAGCGCCCCATTGGAGGGAGTGGCGACGCCGGGGCTACTAAAGCACCGGAGCACGGCGTGGAGATGGAGATAGAGGTTGTCGTCACCGACGGCATCGAGCTTCCACAGCCAGAGGAGGATTTCCACACCGACTCTAGTGACGACTCGGGCGACGACACCGACGACCACTCCGGCGATGACTCCGATGATGACGGCAACTGGTTAGTCATCTATACCCATTTATGTGTCAAATAGATCCCAGGGTTTCTTTGGTTACTCCCCCTCCCCCTTTTTGGAACAGAAATCCTATGGGTATGTTCTCCCAATCCATGAAATCCGAGTAATTTTCGTCAGATCCGTGTAGTGTATTGATTATTTGAATGGTACAAGTGATAAGTGATTAGTTGTTTCATCTGTGGAAATGATTTCTGCTAGTAATCCGACTAGGGTTAGTGTTTGTGCTAATAATTCCTAGCCAGGACTTGACAATTGATTTTGAATGACCTACATATGTTTGCGCCATTACTTTCTTCAAGATTGGTCTGTACATAGATGAATGTGCTTAAAAATCGAAACATAATATCTGGATATGTATAAATAAATACCCATAAATTCCTAATCCTACTTCACGACATGTAATCATTAATTTGATGCCATTTTTTGGCAACTGCCAAATGTTCGCTAGAGATTAGTTTGCAACCATTAATTTGACGCCACATTTTTTACTATTTGTATAAGTGCTGTCTGATGATGTGGACAACAAGGATGAAGATGTCCAGAGGAGGTACAATAGGAAAATACTGAGGGAGCTTTATGCGAGAATGCATAACAGGCGTATTAGGACCAGCAACGGCGGCTATCAATGCCCATTCTGCAACCACAAGCTTCATGACACGTATCTAAGTGTTCTGGCGCATGCAAGAGGACGGGCCGTTGGCTCCTTCAAGCAGAAGTATGATCGCAGGGTGGAGCACGGCGCGTACGCCGAGTACCTGGAGAAGCTTCGGGATCGTGCTGACTTGTGAGATGAGATTTGAGATCGAACTATGTACACTTGAGCATGCGTAATGACGGTTGAACTACGTTTGTATATGTGTACGCTTATTATCTATGTCTGAGTATATTTAATCTATTTTTACTTATGTCTAACTGTGGGATATGGATGCAATCAGTTCAGTTGATGGAATCTACCTCCGTCCTCGTTTATTGGTCCCCTTTGTAATTTGTGTTAAATGTTGACCAAAGATTTAACTCACAAAATGTTAGTGCAGGTCAGCAAACATTATATCGTTGGATGCGTATTTGAACATAGTGTTCAATGATATAATTTTTGCTGACATGCATAAACATTTCTTAGTCAAATATTGGGTCAAAATTTGGTACAAATTACAGAGGGGACCAATAAACCAGGACGGAGGTAGTACGTCAATCACACACGGTTCCCAAAATTGGAACCGTGTGCAATGACTTTCATGTTGCCTGTTGCTTCAATCACACATGGTTCCCAAAATTGGAACTGTGTGCAATGGCTTTCGTTTTGTTTCTTGCGTCAATCACACGGTTGGCTCTAGCAAACCGTTGCCTCTGAAATTCTTCGTGGACAGAAAACCCTCACCACCCAATTCAAAAACAAAAAAACCCTCGCCATCCCCCTGTCACAAAAACCCTCACCCCGCCTGCCACCCCATGCCTCTGGTCCCCATTCATACCTGCACAAGCTCATCCGCGTCTATGCATGACACCACCAATCACACCGGTAACCACTTAGCTCGACGCCTGCCGGCAAGCCCCACCACATTTCGCCACTTCCGCTTGCCGCCGCCTATCGCCATCGACTTTCTCGATGCTGCTCGCGGTCTACCCAGCTCCACTCGGTTGGGGAATCTGTTTTACTGAGGTTTTTTTCTCATGGACGACAAGGTAACTAATTTAATGAGATATTAAATCATCTCTCATCCCAGTTCATCTGCCTCCTTTAATCACCCGGCAGAAATCACCGTGAATTCATTTTTATTTGTGCTGATTTGAGGGTTTTTTTTTCATTCATAGAGTGTACAGTGCACCGACACATCAGGACCTTGTGACCTCCGCTAGAGATTCCATCTCACCGTACCACATGACTTGAGCATGTGCGCGGTATGTTCAATCTCACCCTAAATCGGTTGGCATGGCCTACTTTCCTGAAGATATTCTAAATATTGCTTCATTTGGATAAAAGGTGCCACATGCACCATATACGTCAAAGGGGATTTCCCCCCTCTTCTTTCTATATTAGGCAAGTTAATGATGTATTGTTCTTTTGATTACTCTCATATTTCCATGACATCATGTTTACCCAATCTGTTTAATTATAGATTTTTGTCCTTCGATTTCAAATGTTGTAGAGTTCTTTCAATTTGGGCCCATATTTGCATGTTACCATATTTCCTTTAACAATCCTACCATTTTCTGCAGCGCATCCCTTGCTATGCAACAGATTATGTAGTGCACAATTTTTCCCTTTACATAGATCAAGGCTGCATGGATGTCATACTGCACACAAACCATGGATATACAATCGTTGCTACTATATTACTTGATGAACATGGTGGCTCCTATTTTGGCGCTAGCTTTTGGAAAGAAATTTCTATGTTTTATGTACTAAAAGCTGGCACTAAATTTGGGCTGCACATAAAAGGGCCTGGTCATGAGATATATGCTAACTTCCCCAACAAAATCACCCATCTTGAGTTTGTTTGAAGTAACTTCTCTTTTCAACTATATGCATGTTGACTTACCCAGCAATGTTAAATGAATTGTTTAGTATTTAAGCAACCAATTGTTATTCCCTTTTCTTACTATATTCCTACCTAATAACTTCTAGTTACCAATACACTTTTCTATTGCCCCGTTTTAACTAAATATTCTTTGTACTCTCATTTCTATCAGAAAGCGCTGCTGACAAGGAGACTCCGGAGGTGGAGAACGGGCCTGCCAACAAGTGGAGGCGGGGAGAGCTAGAACCGCAAGCGACTCTAGCAGGCATAGACTTCATCAGCAGCCTCCCTGATGATATGTTGACAGTCATCATCTCCCTCCTCCCAATCAAATGTGGGGCGTGGACAACTGTCCTTTCCCAGTGGTGGCACCCCCTATGGAACTTCACCCCTCTCGACCTCATCGACACCCGCAAGCTCAGCCATAGCTATCGCAAAAGTTTGGATGTGTTCTCTAAGATCCTCGGCAGTCAGCCTGGCCCAACCAAAGGCCTTAGAATGGGCAAGTTCCGTTCCAACGACAGGAACCGAGCCAAGCTTGATGACTGGTTCGGATCCCCCGCCCTAGATCAGCTCGAGGAGCTCACTTTTGACAGTGGGCATATGCGCTCGCTACGAACGTCCGTGCTCCGCCTCGTGCCCACGCTGCGTGTCGCCAAGTTTAGGAAGACATCACAAGATGTGTACCATGGTATGGTCACTAAGGACACACCCGCACATGAGAGATTACTTATACTTTATAAAGTAGGTCCAACAAGAATCAATGTCATTTCTATGCCGAAATTGACAGTGCTGGGCTACTCGTCTGACAAATACTCCGAACTTGTTATTGGATCCACACCCGTTCAGGTACAACAACTGCCTTCTACCTCTCCTTCTACAAATTAACATTATTTCTAATTTTGAAGATGTTTGTTCGTCTGTCATTCAGAAAATGATTCCGACAAGACTGACCGTGAAACTGCACACAATGAATGTCTTGGCACTAGAATCTATCGGCCCCAACCTGAAGCAAGTTGTCACTTTCCTGAGATGGTTTCCGTGCCTGGAGAAGCTATATATCAAGGTGATGTTCCTTTCCTGTTAAATGTTAACCATAAGGGAGTTCAATTTATGACACCTTTTTCCAAGTTTACAATGACAATGTACTACAATTTCTAAAGCATTCTTTTGGAGGATTTCAGTACATACATGTCTCCTTTTCCAAGTTTACAATGAAAATGCTTGATCAATATGGTTAAATCCATATGCATTTCTCCTTTGGATGCATATGTACTAGTTTTGTTAGGGAACTTTTCCTCCACTCCAACATCTTGTGAAGATGGAAGATGGCATGTTAATGCCCATGTTAATCATGTCAGATCGAAGATGGCATGTTAGTGCATTTTACAAATCCTGCAAACCAAATAGGCCTGTAGTAGTGTTCAAAATTGCATCTAGGCACTAACACATTTTCTTCTTTTGCAGATAAGATTAGTCCCAGTGGTGGATAATGTGATGCACTATAACAATCACGTCGAATGCCTAGATCTGCATCTCCCAGAAAATACTTTGAACTCCTACCGAGGGACTTTACCGGAGATTATATTCGCCAGGTTCTTTATTGTCAGAGCAAGGGTGATGAAGGTAATGAGGTTTGCCCTACATTTAATTCAGAAAAATGAATGGTTTGTTGATCAGCGCCGACGCCTGCGGTAGAATGGAATATGATCCAAAAATGCTGAATTTCATTTTGGAACTTCAGATGACAGAGTAATCTGAACTCATCGTGTCAACCCCATACATGACTTCTCAATGGCTAACCCCTTTGCAAAACTTGTGAGGTTTTGAAGCCAGACTTAGAAGTGGTAATATTAGTTTGAACCTCTTTGATATCCATGTTCAGTGGATCAGCGCGAGCGTTTGCAGCTGATGAGCTGAATTTCATTTCTAATATCAGTTTGAACCTTGTAATCTTCGAATTTGAGCCATATAACTCTGGAATTTGAACCTTGTAATATTTCGAGCCTTTGTGGTACAATCGTTGAAATGGCATCGTATGAGACTCGTATATTGGTAGCACTATTTTGAACTTAATATGCAATGGTCTTAGATTTTATTTTATTAACCATTATCGAATCTGTTTACCTTGTTGATCTCACAACACACGAGCTGTGTAGCTAACTCGACTATGATCTTGGACATTATTGCACACAGTTGGTTTCTTCCACCGTGTGCCCTGTAGAGCACAAAATTAATTATCGCACTCGAGTGTCCAACATCACCCTACTATGTAACTTTGACCTCATCACCCACGGTAAACTTACAACTGAAGTCATTCCACACACTTTGTTTTTACAAAGCATTTTGCCAATAAATGCCCATGATTTGTCCCTCTTCAAGCCGACGCATGGCAAACCAAGCCGGGCGGGAAGCTTGCGCGGTAAACTGCATGGTAGCACGGGAACAGGCTCACCGATGATACATTTGGCGCCTCTTCGAGCCCACGCGTGGTCAAACAACGAGCGTGCACTGGAATCCTCACTGCGGTGCGGTGTTGTCAAGCGTGCACTGGAATCCTTCGCTATGAACGTCGTGACAAGATGTGACGATTACAGGCTGGCTGGCCCCCATTTGTTACAACGGCTATTTAACCCTTGTGTCTCTTCAACCTTTCGATCACGCCCCACCATTGCAAGAAGCACACCCACCACGACAAATTCTTAGAGAGTATCCTACGCGGCTCCAATGGTGCTCCGAGTAGCTACCGACGACGAGCAGCAATTCACCATCCATGCCATGGTGGACAGCCACCAAAGGTTCGAGGAGCTCTTGATGGTGTACACCAACCACCTGGTCTGGGTGGAGCACTCCATCCGCATCATGGAGCTATTGCTTGCCGACGAGAAGTACAAGGTGGGCGGGTTCGACATCAAGCACACCTGCGCTCATGCCGGATCTCGTCCCAAGGTCATCGTTGCCCAGATGTGCATGGGCCACCACGTCCTCGTCTACCACTACTGCCGAGCCACAAGGCCTTGTGAGTGTTTCGCCAGGTTTGTCAACAGACCCGACTACATGTTCGCTACGGTCTACATCACCAACAATCTCAAGGTGCTCAATAATTTGGGCATCACCTGCCAGAATCTTGTAGACATCCAGGGCCAATACAAGATCTAGGGTGGCAAGGAGCGTGAGAAGGACTCACTGGTTCACCTCGCCGAGGCCATCGTCGACCCCTACTACATAGACATGAAGGATTCCTGCAACAACGACAAGCGTGCCTTGCACTCGGCCTAGATGGAGAAACTCGACAAAGATCATGTCGTGTACGCGGCCAAGGAGGCGTACACGTGCTACGACATGTATAGGCGGATCGTTGACATGAGGAAGGGCCTCCTTCCCCAAAACGGCCAGGGATCCAGCCGGAAGCAGAGCAATGGCAAGCGTCATCGCAACAAGAAGTAGATGATTAGATCCTCGTCTCTCCTAGTTTAGTATGCATGTAATTGCTTACTTTGGTGTGTGAAAATGTTATCCGTGTAGTCACTTGTCTAATTGTATGCTTAATTTGGTTATGAAATTCTGTCTTTTTAAGTATATATGTTGATGCTATGTAGACAGAGAAAATCACGTCGCACACAGACTAAACAAGGGAACCCGTCGGTGATGATTTCATCAACCACTGACAATTGTATACTAGAAATCGTTTGCTCACAACACACACGGCTTGTTAACAGGAATCGTCTGTGTTGTTATTGGTCTTCGCACACATTTCTGATTACAGACTTGTTTGCCGCGTATCACACACATCTTGTTATATTAAACCGTTTCTGTTCTCTTGTCTCAACGCAAAGAGTTCATCTGAGTGAACCGCATGCTGTATATCACACACACACCTTGATCTGGCTGACCATTTCTTTTGTGTTGCCTAATCACAAACAGTTCATTCGAGTCAACTATATGTTGTGTATCACACACGCCTTCATCTGGCTGCCCGTTTCTTTTATTCCTCCCCATCGCAAACAGTTAATTGAACTGAACCGTATGCCCTGCATCGCACAGGCAACTTAAATCTGAACCGTGTTTGATGCAGTTGTTATTGCAATCATTTTGCACATTTTAAACGGTTCTCCGACACCATCGTTTGCGATTATTGCATCGCACACAGTTTCTTGAAGGGTCTCTGATCGTAGTGTCGCGTTAGCAGCATCCTGCAGTAGTCGTGGCAAACACCCCCTAATCCAGGACATCAACAGTAGCCCCTGAACTAGTCTTCAAGCCGAGGATGTCGGATATCTTCATAGGGATGACTTTATAAGCTTGAGCCTTCGACTTCGTTGGCGAGTTCCATCCTCCACATCGGCTTATGATTCCGAGGTCTTGCTCAGCTCTGGGGTCGTCTTGGCTTCCCTGATCGCGACCGTGTGTTCTGATGTCTATCAAGCAAAGGGATATCTTTTGGCAAGTCCTCCTCTTCGGCATACCACAGTAATTCCAACAAAACATGGTATTCCTGCCTACGTACCGTACGAAGGAAGGCTTGCTGAGGTTCAACTCTGGCAGCCTTTTTTTGGGTCGAGAACCAAAATGTCACCACTGGTGGTCGAAATGGTCGTCCTATCAATAGTTAATGTTAGACTTATCGTGGCCCAAGATGGTTCTCATTGGCATGTCCCATCGATAAAGGGATCAAGCTCCGGATTTTTAGCGGTGTGATCAAACAAGAGTGCCTCAATTCTTGTGCGCATATACTGCACAATGCATCAAGAATCGACGATTTTACCGTGGCGTGGGGGTAACCTTGGTCTTTTACTAACCTATAAAATGGATGAGGGTAATTGAATCCATTCATACACTCCTTTCTCAGCCGCATTGCGTCCCAGTTACCCCTGAGCTCCAGCGCCCGGAGATCCATTTCCAATCCTATCTCTTCCCAGCCTCCTCCCCCATCACCAATGGCTAGAGAGGGATACAACGCTGCCGCTCTAGTGCCTGAAGCCACCAGCGCAAGGGGACATTGGCTAACATCCATCGTCACCATTGGCACCATCACCAAGCTCCAGGCGGATGGATACCTCTCACCCACAACAAAGTTTTGCTCTCCCCTCAAGGAAAACGCAATTCACCCGACCTCTGCTATTCCTACTCCTCGTGAGGGGCAGTGGGAGGTTTTCATCTCTCATTTCCTCCTAGGCCTCGGTTTTCCTCTTCACCCCTTTGTACGAGGTCTTTTATTATTTTATGGGCTATATTTCCATCACTTAGCCCCGAATTCCATCGTTCACATTGCCTCCTTCATTACCATATGCGAAGCCTTCCATCACGTGGAGCCCCGCTTTGGGCTATGGATCAAGGTGTTCGGCATTAAGCCGCACAGCAGTGGCTCCAAGATCACTGACTGTGGTGGGTCCATGATAAGGAAGATCCCTCAAATTCCATCACTTAGCCCCGAATTCCATCCTTCACATTGCCTCCTTCATTACCATATGCGAAGCCTTCCTTCACCTGGAGCCCCACTTTGGCTATGGCTCAAGGTGTTCAGCATTAAGCCGCATAGCAGTGTCTCCAAGATCACTGACTGTGGTGGGTCATCTGGCCAGAGGGGTTGTTTATTCAGCCCATGAAACAATGGAAGCATGAGTGGTTTTACCTGACCAACAACCAAGAAGGTCCAACCTTCTTGCTGATGGACCAAAGAGGCTACTCTCTTGGACATAGGTGTGAGCCTGATGGACGTGGTCAATGTGATGCTCCTTTCCTGTGCACTGCGTCTTCGGATCCGAGCTACTTAGATGTGGAGGTACAAGCCGGAGGATGAGATGGCGCTCATCCGGGTCTACCGAGGAGCAAGTCCTACCGTGATGTGGAAGTTAATCTTTAAAACAAAGAAGAAGAACACCGCACCCCGAGCCGTGGACCTAGGCTCCAGCTACAACAACCCTGCTGATAAGGTAAGTGTCGTACCGTATGCTTTTTAATGTTTGATTTCCTGAGGTCAGTTTCTTGATTAAGTCACAATATTTGTTTCATACACAATAATGGCATGAGCGCGACATGAAGATGTCCTCTCTCCCCTTGCTGCCCGAGGGCTCCATGACTCCTGCGCTTGAGAAGCTCCTGACCGAGGACCCTTAAAAGATCCCAGTCACGAAGGGGAAGGGGAGGAAGAAGGACAGAGCCAAGAGCAAGTCTATCCACATTTCTTACTCGAACCCAACTTTAATTTAGGGATAGAGTGAGGACCCCTCCTCCAGGGTGGAAAGAGGGTAGCGTCCGAGGATGTTGCCGAGACTGTTTCTCCTCGAGAGTTCAATCGTCTGAGGAAGGCTCACTATACATCAACAAGCCAGACCACTACTCATGTGGAGTTGGTCAGCTCGAGCTCCTTCGAGGATAGCCCGAGTCCTCAGATACGCCCAAAGGCGAATATGCAGCACTTTGTCTTTTAAAGATGCTTTTGACCAACGTCTCCCTCCTTATCCTTTTGCTATTTTACTTGCAGCCCGATGCACGATCAGCCAAGGGAAGATGACTCTGAGGGTATGTTTCCACCTCCCTCATTAGCTCGGGGTTCTTTCAAGACGACTACCAATCCTCCACGCAAGCATGATGGCGCAGGGGAGGTGACCTCTCTCTCCATTCCTCTGGCCTTCAATGCTGAGGTAGGGCTCGAACCCCAAATGGACAAGGCTGACCCTTCGGTCGTGGAGCAAGAGGCCGAGGACCAGGGGGATAAAATTTCCTTGGTCCAAAGGAATCTGGAGCTCCAACACGCCACCTCCTCGGTCCCAACAATCTCAAGGTCACCGGGTCGAGAACATACTTCTCCCGCCCCTTCACCAGGGGATGGTACAACTGGAGCTCCTCTACAGTGCTTGGTCCTAAAGGGACCAAGCCTTTGGATCACCAACATGCAGTGGAGGCAGCTGTTAATAGATCGCTCCTTCAGCCCAAGCACCGCGCCACTCTTGGCGCGGCTTATCCCAAGTTCCAGCTAGCCGATGCTGGAATTAAGGACGTCTTCCGCGGCCTTGCGAAAGGTTTCGAGGTAAATTCACATAAATACTCATGAGTTTTTAAGTGATTTTATTAGTACTTCCAGGCATAGCTAGCAGCCCTTAAAGATGACATCTAACTATTGTTCGAGGATTATTTAGTAAAGTACCTGAAGGGCATGACCACATCATGTGAAGCTCTAAAGGTCTCTACAGCAAAGGATGTTGGGGAACGTAGCTACAATTCAAAAAATTCCTATGAACACCAAGATCAATCTAGGAGATTCTAGCAACAAGAGAGAGAGAGAGGATGTGCATCTTCATACCTTTGAAGATCGCTAAGCGGAAGCGCTACTAGAACGCAGATGAGGGAGTCGTACTCTCGGCGATTCAAATCACGGAAGATCCGATCTAACACTGAACGGACGGCGCCTCCATGTTCAACACACGTACAGCCTAGGGACGTCTCCTCCTTCTTGACCCAGCAAGGGGAGAGGAGAATTTGAGGGAGAGCTCCGGCAACACGACAGCATGGTGGTGGAGCTTGCAGTTCTCCAGCAGGACATCTGGATACCCATGTTGGCTCCCACATGTTCCACGATGATCTCATCGGATGAACCACGATATCGGGGATTCAATCAATCCCGTATACAATTCCCTTTGTCAATCGGTATGTTACTTGCCCGAGATTCGATCGTTGGTATCCCAATACCTCGTTCAATCTCGTTGCCGACAAGTCAGTTTACTTGTTCCGTAATGCATGATCCCGTGACTAACTTCTTAGTCACATTGAGCTCATTATGATGATGCATGACCGAGTGGGCCCAGATATACCTCTCCGTCATACGGAGTGACAAATCCCAGTCTCAATTCGTGCCAACCCAACAGACACTTTCGGAGATACATGTAGTCTACCTTTATAGCCACCCAGTTATGTTGTGATGTTTGGTACAGCCAAAGCATTCCTATGTTATTCTGGAGTTGCATAATCTCATGGTCTAAGGAAATGATACTTTACATTAGAAAAGCTTTTAGCAAACGAACTACACGATCTTGTGCTATGCTTAGGATTGGGTCTTGTCCATCACATCATTCTCCTAATGATGTGATCCCATTATCAATGACATCTAATGTCCATGGTCAGGAAACCATAACCATCTATTGATCAACGAGCTAGTCAACTAGAGGATCACTAGGGACATGTTGTGGTCTATGTATTCACACATGTATTATGGTTTCCGGTTAATACAATTATAGCATGAACAATAGACAATTATCATGAACAAGGAAATATAATAATAACCATTTATTATTGCCTCTAGGGAATATTTCCAATAGTCTCCCACTTGCACTAGTCAATAATCTAGTTACATTGTGATGAATCGAACACCCATAGAGTTCTGATGTTGATCATGTTTTGCTTGTGGAAGAGGTTTAGTCAATGGATCTGCAACATTCAGATCCGTATGTACTTTACAAATATCTATGTCTCCATCTTGAATGTTTTCACGAATGGAGTTGAAGCGATGCTTGATATGCCTGGTCTTCTTGTGAAACCTGGGCTCCTTGACAAGGGAAATAGCTCCAGTGTTGTCACAGAAGAGAGTAATCGGGCCCAACGCATTGGGAATAACTCCTAGGTCGGTAATGAACTCCGAGGCTGCCATGTACTCCGCTTCACATGTCCAGATTGCTTCATGTGTTGCCTCCGAGGCTGCCATGTACTCCGCTTCACATGTAGATCTCACCATGATGCTTTGCTTGCAACTGCACCAGCTGACTGCCCCACCATTCAAAATGTACACATATCCGGTTTGTGACTTGGAGTCATCCAGATCTATGTCAAAGCTAGCATCGATGTAACCCTTTATGATGAGCTCTTCGTCAACTCCATAAACGAGAAACATACCCTTAGTCCTTTTTAGGTACTTTAGGATATTCTTGACCGCTATCCAGTGTTCCATGCCGGGATTACTTTGGTACCTCCCTACCAAACTTACGACACGGTTTACATCAGGTCCGGTACACAACATGTCATACATAATAGACCCTATGGCTGAGGCATCGGGGATGACACTCATGTTTTGTCTATCTTCTGCCGAGGTCAGGCATTGAGCCGTGCTAAATTTCACACCTTGCAAAACAGGCAAGAAGCCCTTCTTGGACTGATCCATATTGAACTTCTTCAATATCTTATCAAGGTATGTGCTTGGTGAAAGACCGATGAGGCGTCTCGATCTATCTCTATAGATCTTTATGCCTAATATGTAAGCAGCTTCTCCAAGGTCCTTCATTGAAAAACACTTATTCAAGTAGGCCTTTATGCTTTCCAAAAGTTCTATATCATTTCCCATCAATAGTATGTCATCCACATATAATATGAGAAATGCTAAATATGTCGTGGTGGGCGCACGACAGATGCCATGGGATGGCTAAAGAGAGGAGGAGGCTCGAGGGCACTGGTGGGCTCCATAGGCTGGGTTGGCATGAGCGAGCGCGGGACGCAGGACATACCCAGGTTCAGAGCTCTCTGGAGAGATAACACCCCTAGTCCTGCCGAGTGTAGTTTGATATGAGACAGTACAAGGTTGCTCCTAGAGCTGTATGGAGGGAGAAGGAAGGGTGGCCAAGGCTTAGGCTACTCCTTCTCCTTGGGTAGATTCTGTTGTTTGGTGGCTAACTTTTCTACTTCACTTGCCCGTGTATGCGAGGGCTCCTGGGGGTTTTATAGGCCAACCGCCCAGGGGTACAATGGTAATGTTACAAGTCGATGGGTCCGGGTTGTCGGTGTCTGAGGTCCCGGGCTAGGACCCGCTGGGGGCCTGTGGTTCGCCGGATTCCCCTAGTGCCTAGGGGGACTGAACGCCATCTTGTCGATCGTTAGGGCGAGACCGAGTCGAGTCGTGTACAGTGGCGCTCCGATAGCTTGCCGCTTGCTGTCGTCAGCGGTGACGACAGGGGCACTGTAGCCACACCAGCCCTGGTCAGTGGGTAGGTGAGGGGCATTGTTGCCATGCTCTGGCTGACCAGAGGTATGGGCGGAGCACTGTTGCCTTGGTCATCAGTGGCCGATGACTCGTCCCATCATACGGCCTGGATGGGACGGGAGCTGACCCGTGGTTGGGTTGCGGAACATGCCACGGGTGGAGCTGGCTTGTTGAGGAAGCCTTGGTTGCACTGGGTTCGGCTGTCTTATACTGGTTGTTGAGGCCGAGTTGATGTGCCTCGCCGCGTCGGAGAGTTTGGCCTGGTCGCGGGGCCTGGCCGGGTCGAGCGACCCGGCCAAGCACGTGCCGGCTTGAGGGGCGATGCCGGCCCTGTCGTTTTTGAAAAGGATCCTGGTTCCATTGCCTGCCCAGGGTTCACCCCCCCGACAGTAGTCCCCGAAGCTGTGAAGGTCCGCGGTCTTCAGATGAGTGGGCCTTCACAGTTTCCCCCTTAAGCAAGGTGAATTCTGCGAGCGTCGGGTCTGGCAACACCTACTGTGTGCCGGTTTTTTCGGAAATTGGATCGCGGCATCCCGGTGGTGGCGGGAACTGAGGAGTCCATCAAATCTTGGGTCAATCCCTCGGGCTTCGTGCGGGCGCCACGTGGTGCCCGGAAGTCGGAGGGGCCTGACAGGCCACACGCGTGACGAAACTAGGCGATTGGGTGGGGCCCGCCGCCGCACGCCCTTGTCCCATGCGTGCGGATTTATTGTGGCATCTGGGGATCGGTTGCTCTTCCTCTTGCAGTTACTGCGCGCGTACGTGCACACTTATTGCGGGGTAGTGGGAAAGGCTAGCGCAGACGATCCCACTCCGCCACGTTCAAACCGAGGGCTATAAATTGGGGGCAAGGGGGGCAACGGACATTAATCTCGCTCGCGCCCTCCTGCCTCTTCACTCTTGTTCTGCTTCTAGAAACCACCGCACTACGACGCCCGTTGCTTCGGGCAGAACCTCGCTGTCGTCCATCTTCTTTCTTCCTTTCTCGTCTTCATCGATGGCGCTGCCGTCCGGCTCTTGGATGGGCTCGACTGTCACCGTCGAGGACATCGCCCATCTCGGCACGTCCCGGCGCTTGCCACGGGAGACGGATGTTGCCGTCCGCCTGCCACGCGGCGAGCAGAGGCCACAGCCCCAGGGGATGGAGCGTGTGGTCTTCCTCATGCATTTTGAATGCAGATTTGGGCTGCCGGCGAGCACCTTCTTCCACACGTTCCTGGAGTTCTTCAGGCTCCAGCCCCACCATCTCGGCGCCGGCGCCATCGTCCAGCTTTCGGGCTTCATTACCCTCTGTGAGGGGTATCCGGGGGTCGAGCCCACGATTGACCTCTGGGCACGCTTCTTCTCCCTGAAGCAGCAGGGACCGACGGCCGGAGAGTTCACCAACTGCGGCGCCGCCGTCATCTCGACGCGGTCGGGGGCAGACTGCCCCAAGATTCCGCTGGAGGATTCTTCCAAGAAATGGCATAACTCCTTCTTCTACGTCCGCAACTTGGGTGCGGACCGCATGAATCTTCCGGCCTTCGCCATCGCGCCGCCGCGGGCGAATATGAACTGGGGCTACTCCCCTAGGCACCCGTCGCAAGAGATCCTCAATCTCTGCGAGCGGGTGACAGTGATGAAGACGCGGGAGGGGCTCACCGGCAACGACCTCATCGCCGCGTTCATTGCGCTCCGGGTCCTCCCGTTGCAGCGGCGCACCTCCCTTATTGGCGAGATGGCTGGTCTCCAAGACCCCAACCGCATGGGGGCGGTGCGCCTGTCGGTGGAGCAGATCGCGCCCCGAGTGAACGATATCTCCAAGGCCAACCTTGGGGAGGACTGGCGGTTCAGCAAGGCGCCATACAACCAGTCAAATCCAGAACCACTGGTGAGTATCTGGTCTCCTAATTTCGCTGTTGCGCATCTCCTTGTTCGCCCTGACGCGAAGCGAGAGGTGCTTCTGAACTCCATTCGGCACCCTTACGCCCGGGCTCCATCGCAGGTGGTGAGGGCAGCATTGGAGGAGCCCGCGGCCGACTGCGGGGAGGAGGAGGCAAAGGTCGACGTCGGCGCTGGGCGTCGCGCGAATAAGTCTTGTCTTCTCCTTTGTGTTTCTTGAGTTATCGATCACGACATGGCGCGGGTGACGCCAACGCCAATTGGTGATGTAGTGGCATTGGGAGGAGGAGGCAGCGACGTGGGCAGAGCCGGGTCATCACGCAGAGCGGCGCCGAGTCGTCCGCACGGGAAGGATGGTGTCGCGCCGCGGCCCCAGGCCCTGAACGAGCGGCGGACCCGGCCGGGAGCGCGAGGCCGGCCAAGAGGAAGCGTGGCGCTGGGCATGGGAGGCTGGCCCCCATCCCGGTCCTGACAGGGTAAGTTTCTTCTCCTGTCCGCATCCGAATTGGTCGAGCTAGCTTTGCTTTTACTCATTCTGTCTTCTTCTTCAGGTCACCGATTGCGCTGGCGAGGGCGGCGGTGGGTCCGCGGCCGCTGAGGAGGCCGCGTTCCGCAGGAGCCGGTCCGACTCCGTCGACCGGGTCGGTAAGGAGGAGCAGGCCGATCCGGACCTCGGCCTGGACCCGACCGACGCCGAAGGCCTGGCCTCGCGGGACAGGAACATGGCCGAGACGGAGTTGGAGGCGGCGTCGGTCCGGGCTTGGACCGACGCCGCGGCAGCATGGGCGCGAGCCGGCATGGTGCGAGATGCTGGAGGGCACGATGGTGGCGGTGACGGTCTTCGAGCCGTCGTCGGTGAGGGAGCGCAGCCGAGGGGGGCGGCCTGACGTGGTGATCCTCGACCAGGAGGTCGTGGAGGTAGAGGACGACACCCCATCGTGGGTTGATGCTGTCGAGCAGGCGGGGGCCAGCGGCGTTGGCGATGCCTTCGTCTTGGAGGAGGTGCCACGGGTAGCGGCGCAAGGGACGCCACCGGTGTTGGAGGAGGCGCCGCGGGTGGAGGTGCCACATGACACCCCCGCTGCCGGGCCAGTGGTGGTGGCCCAGGCCGTCTCGGCGTCCGGGCCAGTGGCGGCGACACAGGGCGCCCCGGTGTCCAGGTCGTCAGCAGCGCCAGAGTGGGCATCGGAGGAGGCGCTGGCCCCGTCAGGAGGAGCTAGTGGGGAGCACACTCTGGTGCCCCGGCAAGGAGGGCGTCGGGCCGTCGTGCCGCAGCCGGCGTAGAGCGGGAGTGCCATGGTCTTTGGGCCCCAGACCCAGGAGGAGGCGGCGATGGACGCCGTCTGCCGCCGCCTGTGTGGGCGGACGGACTGGCTTGAGGCCTTCACCCATGCCGAGGTGGAGCGGACGCGGGACCTGGAGTGTGCCATGATAGTAAGATTCTTCTGCAACTTCTTCTTTGTGGGTGCGTGCCAGTGCACCCACTGGGTGTAGCCCCGAGGTTCGGTCCAACTACGTAGTAGTTGGGTCGAATCTTTTAGGATGTTGTCTTTGTCCTGATTACTGCCCTTTTTTATCAACTCAACACCTACCGGGTCGGTGCCTTCAACTGCCTCCTGGTTAAATACGGGAGCTCAAGGAGCAGCTCGGCGCTAAGGAGGAGGAGCTCCGCGTCGCTGCAGGTATCTTCGTGCTCTTTTCTAGTGGGGGCGTGCTAGCGCACCCACTGGGTGTTGCCCCCGAGATTCGGGCCAACTGTGTAACAGTTGGGACAAATCTTAAGTCTTGTTTTTTCCTTTCCCGAATCTTCCTTTCTGCAGCCAGGTGTTATCCCAGCAGATCTGGCTGCTCCGGGTCGGTCATCACTATGATTGGCTTGTTGCCAACACCGGCCGTCTTGGTGCCAAGGTGGCGCAGGCGAGGGCGGAGGCGACTGCGGCCCGACGGTCGCTTGACGAGGCCAACCAGCTGCGAGAGCAGCTGGCGTGCCATAAGAGCCACCTCGAGGCCGAGGTGGAGCTCCTTAAGGTGAAGGCTGCCAAGGTGTTGGAGGTGCAGCAGGCCCTGGTCAAGGCGGACCAGCAATGCGGTAGGCTGGCCAACGACAAGGGCCGGCTTCAGGCCGAGGTGGAGCACCTGAGGGAGCAGGCCGCCATGACGGAGGGGGCCCATCAGGATGAGGCCCGTCGCCGTGAGGCGGCCGAGAAGACGACCGATGACAAGGACGGCGAGTTGAAGGCAGCCCTTGCCAAGGTGGCCAATTTGGAGAAGGCGCTCTAGGAGCACGACCGCACCATTGATCAGGAACGGCGCGGTACGTTGCTTGAAGCGCAACACCTGGAAGAATCCTTCTCCAGTAAGTGCTTTTCTTGTGTTTTGTCTTGTTGGGATCCGGCCTTTTGTCCTTGTTGTCCTTTTTCCTAACATGCTTTGCTTTCTGGCAGGGGCCTTCCCAGAGACGCATCATTTGGCGTAGGAAGCCATCCGCTTCTAGCGCGACCCGACGGGAGTCGTCGGATCCGGGACGGACCCACAGGTGGCGCGGACCTTCTCGGAAATCATGACCGCCGCCGAGGCCCGCCTGCGGGTCCTGGGGGAGCAGATGAGATGGTTGTCCCAGGCCGGCACAACGATGACAACGACCCTTTGGCCCGACTCCATTGAGCCGAGCAGCTTCACGTGGCTGGCGCGTTGGCTCGAGATGGGGCTGGACTGGCTTCACGAGTGGCGCATCTTCGCCGCTCGTGCCGGCGCCGAGATGGCACTCCGGTTCGCGCTATCTTGGCATCCGGACCTGCACTTGGACGCGCTGATGGGCCAGTGGGCTTGCTCAGAGCAGCTGTTGCAGGAGCAAGCCGGTCGGAATGCCTCCCAGGCCAGCTACATCGCCGAGTTTGCCTTCCATGACGAGTTCCACCCAGAGCGGGCAAAAGACGGCGGGGTCGTGGCCGACGATGACTACGACCTGCTTCTTCATGATCCGGAGGGTAGCTCCGAGGCAACATGCGTCTACCACGATGGGGGCGCTGAGGAGGACACCGGCACCTCGCTGGACCCAGAGGCCGCCAAGGGAGGACCGTCGACGTCGCGACCCGGCACTGGAGATGCCTGAGACGCCTTAGTAGAATTTGTTAGGTAGCAGGTCCACCCACCCACTGGGGGGTTTGGGTGTAATGAACTCGGGCCGTGGGCCTTTAAATATTTATTTGTATATGTCGTGAATGTTTTTATTCTTGCTTTTCGTTTTTCGAACCGATTTCTTGCGCTATTCCTTTCTCAAATTCCCCCCCCCCTCGCGAGTCAGACGACCGAGGCTCCGGTCCGTGACAAGGAGTTCGGATCTTTGAGAGGAGCGTAGTACTTAGGTTTTTCAAAATGTTGAGTGCGAGTGAAACACTCACGGGGCCAGTTGGCGGCAACCCAGCGGAGCCGGTTGGCGAGCAGCTGGTCATGCGGCTGTTTATTTTTATTTTTTGAGTGACAGACTGGGTTGGTCGATCCCGACAGCCTTTGACTTGGCGTTTGAAGCGCGCAGGAGCTCTGGCCCGTTGTGCTTGCCAGCCGACAGCCGAAGCCGGGTCTGTGGCTTAGGGCGAAGTGGGGGGCCGCGGTGTCCTTAGTGCATTAGGAATCACCAAGTAAGGCGGCGGGGTTGCGATCAAGCCGGTCAGCCCTCGAGCCCTCGGGTCGAGCAAGTCGGACCGGTGACCGGGTTCAGGAGCATAGTGATGCAAAAAAGTAGGGACACAATAATTTGGTCGACAAAAGGCAGCCCCCGAGTCTCGTTCAGGGACCCCATAGTTTCATGCGTTTACAAAAGGCTACGATACATACACTCGTGCGTCTAACTGTAAAACGCGTGGAGGAGTTCCACGTTCCACGGTTGGGTCGTTTCTTCACCGGCGGTGTCTCTCTTGCGCTTGTTTGACTTGCGTGCGTCGATAAGGTAATAGGCGTTGCAGTCGCGCAAGTCCCGGCTCACGAAGCTTGTGCTGGCCGGCTTGCTCTTGGATGAGTCGGAGGACAAGGTCGCCCTCGCAGAACGCGAGGGGCTTGATCTTCTTGCTGTGGTAGTGCCTCAGGCCTTGATGGTAGATGGCCGAGCGGCTGAGCGCCAGGAGGCGGGCTTCTTCGAGTAGGTCAATGCCCTCTTCGTGGGCTTCTTTGGCGTCGACTTTGGTGTACATCACGACTCGCGGCGAGTCGAACTCGACGTCGGTCGGGATGATGGCTTCAGCTCCATAGACGAGGAAGAACGGAGTGAACCCGGTCGACCGATTCGGCGTGGTTTGGAGACTCCAGAGAACGGCCGGAAACTCGTCGAGCCAGCTACCGAGTGAGCGGATGAGTGGCTCGACGAGCCGCGTCTTGATGCCGGACAGGATGAGGCCATTGGCCCGCTCGACCTGCCTATTGGACTGTGGGTGTGCAACGGAGGCCAGGTCGAGGCGGATGCCGGAGACGGCACAATATTGCTCGAGCGCGCCCTTGGCGAAGTTGGTGCCGTTATCCGTGATGATGCTGTTCGGCATGTCGTAGCGAACCGCGATGTCTTTGATGAACCGGACGGCTGTTGGCCCATCCAGTTTCTTGATTGGCCGTGCTTCGATCCACTTGGTGAACTTGTCCACCGCCTCTAGCAGGTGCGTCATGCCACCTCGAGCGGTTTTGAAGGGTCCCACCATGTCGAGTCCCCAGACCGCGAAAGTCCAGGCGATCGGAATGGTGCGGAGTGCTGACGCCGGCTGGTGGCTGCGCTTATTGAAATGATGGCATCCTTCACACTTGAGGACGAGCGACTCAGCATCTTGGAGGGCCGTGGGCCAGTAGAAACCATGGCGGAATGCCTTGGCCACAAGGGATCGCAACGCGGAGTGGTGTCCGCATTCGCCCTAGTGTATGTCGAGGAGGATGTCGACGCCTTGTTCCTTCTCAACACAGCGCTGGAAGACACTGGTGGAGCTGTGCTTGACGAGCTCGTTGTTGATGATGCTGTAGGCGGACGCCCGGCGCTGCACTTGCCGCGCTTCGATCTCATCCATGGGGAGAACCCCTTTCTCCAGGAATTCTGAAATTGGCAGAGCCCAAGATGGAGCCGTCACCATGGCGAAGATGGCCACCAGGGCAGGTTCCGAGTCGGCATCCCCAGAGATGGGTTGAGCAGCCCCCGGGTCGGGGATGGTGATGGTCATGTCCGGGTTAACAGTGACCGGGTTGAGCTGAGCAGCCCCCGGGCCGGGTTCAGCAGCCCCCGGGCCGGGTTCGGCAGTTCCCGGGCGAGGTTCAGCAGTCCCCGGGACGGGTTGAGACACGGCCGGGTCGTTTGGAACATGGATGGACTCAGAGTCCAGTGACAGCTTGACGGACGGCTTGTGCAGGTGCTCGAGGGAGACGTCGGACGGGATGGACTACCGGGACGAGGCGATCTTGGCGAGCGTGTTGGCTGCTTTGTTCTCCGCATGTGGGACGTGGAGGAACTCGCAGCCCTCGAAGGACCCGGACAACTTCTAGACGAGGAAGCGATAGCTTTCCATGTTGGAGTCGCGGGCGTCCCACTCGCCGGAGCACTGCTGCACCACCAGGTCCGAGTTGGATGAGCCGGATGCCGTGTTCCTTGGCAATCCGGAGGCCGTGCACAAGGGCTTCATACTCGACAATGTTGTTGGAGGCGGCAAAGTGGATCTGGAGTGCGTAGAAGAGTCGGTCGCCCTTTGGGGACGACAGCACGATGCCAGCCCCCAGGCTGAGTCGCATCTTGGACCCGTCGAAGGAAGTCGACGAGATCGCCTTCCTATTTGTTGTCGAGGCGGGCGCCTACGACAACGTACTTGCTGCATCTGGGATCTTCCGGGTTCAGCTTCACTTTCTTGGTCTCCTTGGAGGGCTTGAAGGCGGCTTCGTCGGCCGGCTCCTCGGTCAAGATCGAGGCGGCTGAGGCCTCGCCCGCCATGGCAATGATCCGGTCGAGCTGGCGCCGTTCCTTGGCAATGACCAGCGACTCGGCCAGCTTGGCACCGTCTCGAGTGCACTCCAAGGACTTGCGATAGTTGCCGGTGATGGTGATGAGGCCCTTTGGACCCAGCATCTTCATCTTCAGATACGTGCAGTGGGGGACCGCCATGAATTTGGCGAGCGCGGGTCGGCCCAGCAACACGTGGTACGCGTTGGATAGGTCCACCACCTCGAACCATATCGGCTCGTGCCGGAAATGGTTGCTATCGCCGAACATGACGTCGAGCCGGACCCGGCCAATGGGAGAGCAGGAGAGGCGGGTACGATGCCGTGGAAGATCGTCTGGGTCGGTTCCAGGTCCTCGGCCTTGAGGCCGAGCTTGGTCATTGTGTCGCGGTAGAGGATGTTGATGCTGTTGCCGCCGTCGATGAGGACTCGGGAAAACTTGCACGTGCACTGTGCAACGATGGTGGGGTTGAGGACGAGGGCGTAGCCACCCGGATTCGGCATGACAGCCGGGTGGTCTTCCCGGGTCCAGGTGACCGGGCGGTCCGACCAATGCATGAACTCTGGTTTGGCCGGGACGACGGTGTTCACCTCCTGCCGAAGGAGGCGCTCGGTTCGCTTGTCATTGCCGAGGCTGGTGAAGATGACGTAGGCCGCGTTCTGGTCCGGGTAGGCATCGTCGCGCATCGCGCTGCCGGCCGGGGGCGGCAGTGGAGGCAGAGGTGGCTGCCCTGCGCCTGGAGCCAGAGCCGGAGGAGGCGGGACGTCGCCCCTCATGATGCGCTTGGTGATGGCACACTGCCGAAGAGTATGCGTGGAGGGCCTTGCGCCGCTGTGGTGCTTGTAGGGGGCGTCGAGCATCTCTTCGAAGCTCATGGTGGGTCGCCACGCTGTCTTGCCGGTCTGCCGGTGCTTGGCTGCCGGGTCCACCGCGGGCTCGGTGGCCGCGACGAGCCAGTTGTCACAGCGCTGCGTCGGCTGGTCGGCCTTGCATTTGTTGTTCTGGTGATGCTGCTTCTTGTTGCTCTCTCTGGCCGGCTTCAGAGGGGGAGCCGGTTTTGCCTTGTCGGCTTCATCAAGTGCCACCTGGATCTTCATGGCGGAGTCGGTGTTGGCGTACTTGTCCGCCGTCACCATGAGCGCGGCCATGGTGGCCGACTCGGAGCGCAAGAGCTTGTGCTTGACGAGGGTGCCGTCTTGGCACCCATTGACGAAGTACTGGATTGCTTCGACTTCATGGACGCCCTCGCAGCTGTTCCGAAGCTCGGTCCAGCGTGCGAGGTACTCGCGGCCGGTCTCCATAGGCCCTTGCATGCACATGGAGAGCGGGCTAGGGCAGCCGGGTCGCTTGTAGGTCCCCGTGAAGTTGCGGAGGAAGGCCTGCTCGAAATCGACCCATGTGTTGACGTTGCCCATCGGCAGACTGTTCAACCACGTACGGGACGACCCTTGGAGCATGAGCAGTGCGTCGCGCACAGCGAGTCGGCGATTGGCACCGATGATGCCAATGGCGGTGGTGTAGTCAGTGAGCCAGTCTTCTGGCTTCACGGTTCCATTGTAATTGGTGGTGTCGCGGGGAATCATGAACCCTTTGGGAAAGGGCTCTTCCCGGATGCGTGGGCCGAAGCATGCCGGCCTAATGGCGCCGCTTTCCTCCACCTCCAGGGAGTGAGCGAGCTGGTCGAGGCGGTGGCGAGCCTCGGCATCGACGATGGCGCGTGTGCCGAGTCGACTGGCGACCAGGCCACGGGGGGCCGGGTCAGTTGGAGCCGGGCGCCGGCCAGGATGGCTCGGTCCGCGCTGGTTCTCCGGAACGGGCTTGTTGCCCAAACCGTCGGCGGTTGTAGTGGCTGGGTCGCACCAAGTCTGGGCTCGGCCGGAATGCGACTCGCCGGGTGGTGAGGACGCTGTGTGCTGAAGTTCGCCGGGTCCGCCGACGCAGGCGGAGCCGGATCCCGCCGGCTTGGCGAGCTGGTTGAGATGATCTTGCTGCATGTTGGCCGTGTTGAGGAGGTCGCGCATCCGCCCAACTGCTGGTCCTTCAGTTCTTCTCCCATGAGCTGGTCTAGGTCGACTGCGGCTGCCTGGGCAGCGCGCATGTTCTTCGCTGGGGTCTCGTAGACGGTCGGGATGGCACCGAGGGCGCGACTGATTGCTCCTCCCTGGGCACGCACGTTGGCGACCCGGCTCGGCTCGGCCGTGGCGGGTGTGAATCTGTAGACGGCATTGCGCTCCAGCTGAGTGGAATCCAGGCGGCACTAGGTGGCGGCGAGCGTTTCGAACAACTCTAGCATCTGCTGGCACCTTTCCTCGAGCTGGGCTTAGGCCTCAGCGGTGTTGGTGGCGTCAATGTCAGTGCCGATGGCGATGTGGCGGCTCTGCATCGTGGCGCACAACAGGCTGGACGGCTCGGTCTGTTCCGCTGCGGCCCTGGCTTCGGCAGCCTTCCTCGTCTTGCTCGACGAGGAGGAGCCGTCATCGCTGGTGACGAAGACCTCCATGTGGACGTCCATTGCCCAGGCGAAAATGCCACCGCCGAGGGAGAGGGGGTAGTCGGAGTATAGCTGAGTACCTCGCTGGGGTACTCGTCGGCCGCGGGTGCATCAGAGATGCACAGCGCGGCGAAGGAGGCGGCGAGTGCGTCGACGGTGTCGTCCGCCAGCATGACGGGCTCGTCGGAGTCGGAGGAGGGCCCCGTCTGAAGCATGCTCCCGGCCAGCTCCTCGATTTGCCCCACGGTGGGCGCCAACTGTCGTAGTGGGTGCACGGTAGATGCCATGGGATGGCTAAAGAGAGGAGGAGGCTCGAGGGCACTGGTGGGCTCTAGAGGCGGGGTTGGCATGAGCGAGCGCGGGACGCAAGACATACCCAGGTTCGGGGCTCTCCGGAGAGATAACACCCCTAGTCCTGCTGAGTGTAGTTTGATATGCGATAGTACAAGGTTGCTCCTGGAGCTGTATGGAGGGAGAAGGAAGGCTGGCCAAGGCTTAGGCTACTCCTTCTCCTTGGGTGGATTCTTTTGTTTGGTGGCTAACTTCTCTACTTCACTTTCTCGTGTATGCGAGGGCTCCTGGGGGGGTTTTATAGGCCAACCCCCCAGGGGTACAATGGTAGTGTTACAAGTCGATGGGTCCGGGTTGTCGGTGTCTGAGGTCCCGGGCTGGGACCTGCTGGGGGCCTGTGGTTCGCCGGGTTCCACTAGGTGCGGCCCCCGCGTGCCTAGGGGGACTGTGCGCCGTCTTGTCGATCGTCAGGGCGAGGCTGAGTCGAGTCATGTATAGTGGCGCTCCATCAGGTCACCGCTTGCTGTCATCAGCGGTGACGACGGGGGCACTATAGCCACGCCAGCCCTGGTCATCAGGTAGGTGAGGGGCACTATTGCCACGCTCCGGCTGACCCGAGGTATGGGCAGGCATTGTTTCCTTGGTCATCAGTGGCTGAAGACTCATCCCATTGTACGGCCTGGATGGGACGGGTGCTGACCCATGGCTGGGTTGCGGAACATGCCATGGGTGGAGCTGGCTTGTTGAGGAATCCTTGGTTGCGCCGGGTTCGACTGTCTTGTACTGGTTGTCGAGGCCGAGTCGATGTGCCTGGCCGGGTCGGAGAGTTTGGCCGGGTCGAGCGACCCGTCCAAGCGCGTGCCGGCTTGAGGGGCGACGCTGGCCCCGTTGTTTTTGAAAAGGATCCGGGTTCCGTTGCTTGCTCGGGGTTCATCCCCCCCGACAACAGAGCTCCCACTCACTTTCGTGTAAACACGGGCTTCTCCATAAGGCTGCATAAACCCAAACGCTTTGATCATTTCATCAAAGCGAATGTTCCAACTCCGAGATGCTTGCACCAGCCCATAGATGGAGCGCTGGAGCTTGCATACCTTGTTAGCATTCTTAGGATCGACAAAACCTTCCGGGTGCATCATATATAATTCTTCCTTAAGGAAACCATTAAGGAATGCCATTTTGACATCCATTTGCCATATTTCATAGTCATAGAATGCAACAATTGCTAACATGATTTAGACAGACTTTAGCTTCGCTACGAGTGAGAAGGTCTCATCGTAATCAACCCTTTCAACTTGTCGATAACCCTTAGCGACAAGCCAAGCTTTATAGATGGTCACATTACCATCCGCGTCAGTATTCTTTTTAAAGATCCATTTATTTTCTATGGCTCGCTGATCATCGGGCCAGTCTGTAAAAGTCCATACTTTGTTTTCATACATGGATCCAATCTCGGATTTCATGGCTTCAGGCCATTTGTTGGAATCTGGGCCCGCCATCACTTCTCCATAGTTCGGAGGTTCACCGTTGTCTAACAACATGATTTCCAGGACAGGGTTGCCATACCATTCTGGTGTGGAACATGTCCTTGTGGACCTACGAAGTTCAGTAGCAACTTGATCCAAAGTTCCTTGATCATCATCATTAACTTCCTCTCTAGTCAGTGTAGGCACCACAGAAACATTTTCCTGAGCTGCGCTACTTTCCGGTTCAAGAGGCAGTACTTCATCAAGTGCTACTTTCCGCCCACTTACTTCTTTCAAGAGAAACTCTTTCTCTAGAAAGGATCCATTCTTGGCAACAAAGATCTTGCCTTCGGATCTAAGGTAGAAGGTATATCCAATTGTTTCCTTAGGGTATCCTATGAAGACGCATTTTTCTAACTTGGGTTCGAGCTTTTTAGGTTGAAGTTTCTTGACATAAGCATCACATCCCCAACCTTTTAGAAACGACAGCTTAGGTTTCTTACCAAACCATAATTCATACGGTGTCGTCTCAACGGATTTAGACTGTGACCTATTTAAAGTGAAAGTGGCTGTCTCTAAAGCATAACCCCAAAATGATAGCGGTAAATCGGTAAGAGACATTTGGACCGCACCATATCCCATAGAGTGCGATTACGACGTTCGGACGCACCATTACACTGAGGTGTTCCAGGCAGCGTGAGTTGTGAAACAATTCCACATTTCCTTAAGTGCGTACCAAACTCATGATTTAACTATTGTCCTCCATGATCTGATCGTAAGAACTTTATTTTCCTGTCACGTTGATTCTCCACCTCACTCTAAAATTCCTTGAACTTTTCAAAGGTCTCAGACTTGTGTTTCATTAAGTAGACATACCCATATCTACTTAAGTCATCAGTGAAGGTGAGAACGTAACGATAGCCATCGCGATCCTCAACACTCATTGGACCACACACATCAGTATGTATTATTTCCAACAAGTTGGTTGCTCGCTCCATTGTTCCGGAGAATGGAGTCTTGGTCATCTTGCCCATGAGGCATGGTTCGCCCGTGTCAAATGATTCATAATCAAGCGACTCCAAAAGTCCGTCTGCATGGAGCTTCTTCATGCGTTTGACACCAATGTGACCAAGGCGGCAGTGCCACAAGCATGTGGGACTATCATTATTAACCTTACATCTTTTGGTATTCACACTATGAATATGTGTAACATCACCTTCGAGATTCAATAAGAATAAACCACTGACCAGCGGGGCATGACCATAAAGCATATCTCTCATATAAATAGAACAACCATTATTCTTAGATTTAAATGAGTAGCTATCTCACATTAAACAAGATCCAGATACAATGTTCATGCTCAAACCTGGCACAAAATAACAATTATTGAGGTTTAAAACTAATCCCGTAGGTAAATGTAGAGGTAGCGTGCCGACAGCGATCACATCGACCTTGGAACCATTCCCAACGCGCATCATGACCTCGTCCTTCGCCAGTCTCTGCTTATTCCGCATCTCATGTTTTGAATTACAAATATGAGCAAGCGCACCAGTATCAAATACCCAGGGGCTACTACGAGTACTAGTAAGGTACACATCAATAACATGTATATCACATATACCTTTGGTGTTGCCGGCCTTCTTGTCCGCTAAGTACTTGGGGCAGTTCTGCTTCCAGTGACCATTTCCCTTGCAATAAAAGCACCGAGTCTCACGCTCGGGTCCATTGTTTGGCTTCTTCCTGGCAACTGGTTTACCAGGCGCGGCAACTCCCTTGCCATCCTTCTTGAAGTTATTTTTACCCTTGCCTTTCTTGAAACTAGTGGTCTTATTCACCATCAACACTTGATGTTCCTTCTTGATTTCCACCTTCGCTGATTTCAGCATTGAATACAACTCAGGAATGGATTTCTCCACCCCTGTATATTGTAGTTCATCACAAAGCTCTTGTAGCTAGGTTGGAGCGACTGGAGGATCCTGTCAATGACCGAGTCATATGGGAGATTAACTCCCAACTGAGACAAACGGTTGTGTAACCCAGACATAGTGAGTATATGCTCACTGGCAGAACTGTTTTCCTCCATCTTATAACTATAGAACTTGTCGGAGACTTCATATCTCTCGACCCGGGCATGAGCTTGGAAAACGTTTTTCAGCTCTCACTACAAAAAAATACACTTCCGTGATGATACGTTTTTGTCATAGTAGGTCGCGTTTTTTGTCATGCATGTACATCCATGATGATTTTATGACAGAATCAAGATAGTCATACTTGTGCTATCATAGAAGTGTTCCATGACATTACCAAAATTATCATCACGGAAGTGTCCACTTCCATGATGATAAATCGCGCGTCACAGAAGTGCTTTCGTCAAGGGTGACTGACACGTGGCATCCACCGTAATGGAACACAGTTAAGCTATCGAGTCGGGTTTTGGATCCGATAACCCGTTAACAGCCCCGACTAATGGGGATTTTCCACGTGTAAAATCATCATTGGCTGGAGGAAACACGTGTCGGCTCATCATTGGGACAGATGTCATCCACTCACTGGACAGAAGGCGCCTATGATACGTCGACACGTGGCACGGCACAATAGTGGCCCATTCCTGTGAAAAGGCCGCCCCGTTTGACTTGGTCAAAAGCTGGCGGGCCGGCCCATGGAAAGCCTGTTAACGGCCTGTTAGCATATAGCCCATTTACAGCCCGCTAACCCAAGGCCCGTTACGCCCTATGCGAATTAGGCCCAGTAGCGTCATCTGGGCCATCCAATATGATTCCAGCCCGTTTTCACTTCTGGCCCATGTATGGCCCATGACGTCTTTCGGCCCATATGAGGCCCTTTGTAACTCTTGGCCCATTAGCGGCCCGTGCTGAAACTGGCCCGTAATGAACAGTGTATTACTTTACACCCATTAACGGCCCGCGGTGAAACTGGCCCGTAATGAACAGTGTAACACTTTATACCCATTAACGGGCGGTTATTCCGTTGGGCCGTTTCCAGCCCAAGTTAACTTTCGGCCTTCTGAGGGCCCATTTATTCTTGGGCTCATTTGCAGCATTCGGTTACTTACGGCCCGTTACTGTCATTTTCTGCTTGTGGGCCAAATTCAGCCCGTCGTTACAGTCGGCCCGTTTGTGGTCCGTTAGTCTGTTGGGCCATTTTCATAGCATCACCAAATACGGCCTATTAACGGCCCGTTATGGTCAGCCCATAAAACGTACGATTTCCATTATAGGCCCGTCTACGGCCCATTAAAGGCCCGTACAAGACCCATAAATGAGTCGGCGGCCCATGGATCCTACGTGACGTAGAAGGCCCATGGATCCTGCGAGACGTAGAAGGCCCATGGATCCTGCGAGACGTAGAAGGCCCATGGATCCTGCGAGACGTAGAAGGCCCATGGATCCGACGGCCCGTGAAGGGCCATGGTCGGGCGAGTTGGCCCCCGTTTGAACGATATAGCATATTCAAAGAATTATCCTACTCAATACTATCACCTCTAAAAAGCATACACTATACAACAAAGAGATCAAGGCATAGAAAGGTAGAATAATCCTACACTATACAATAAAGAAATTACAGCCGATTATACCCACTGGGCATTATGGTTCGGCACAGGTGATAATAAAGCATACACAAACAGCAAATTACATACACTGGGCAAATACAGCTCATACATCATGGACGCGCATCAACTTAACTCCATTTGAACTATAATCTCTTCAGAAAATAGGATTGGCCGGATTCAGATAGCACAAATTTCAGTCTGCAAAATCTCCAATTCCTTCATGGTTACCTCGGTGTCTTGTTTCATTTTTTTGACTCCTGCATCTAATACCTGCATGTCCAGTCTCAACTTGTTGATTATACGTTGACAATCATGTACACGTTGTCTTGCCACCTCTAGTTGATGCTCGAGAACATCAGCACATTCCAATTCCAATCCATAATCATTCGGTAACGGCCATGCCGCACTGCTCGCAGATTTTTGTGTTGATGTCACTTCATCCTGAAATGTTTCTGTAAGTACACATGACTAGGGCAAAAATATAGTTACAACAGTGAAGCGAACAAGACACTATTTTGTACTACATGGCAAAACAGGACTAACAATAATGTTACACGTCACTTTCACAAAAAAATGTTACACGTCATGAAGCATAAGCAGGTGATATTTTAAAAATTATAAAAAAGATAGTCTGTGCAGCCTGCATACAGAAATCCCTCTTAGCTCACCAGAGGAGCATGATGTTGGGGCCCAATCGAAAACACAGACAAGTTACAAATTTAGACAGCACGTTGCGTATAAGTAAGCAAGCAGTTGGCCATTCTGTACCTCAATTAAAGTCTTAGGGAGCATAATGAACAGCAGAGGGTTTCATACAAACATACTACAGCAGGCAAAACTATGCAATCATTAGCGTAGTATAAACTAGATTGTGAGCCTCATGCAATAATAGTTGGTTAATAGACTTCAAAGCTTCAGGCACACTTCGGCAGAGTAATTAAATGGTAACGCCTTTAATTATGTCAACTAATAGTGATACAAGTACCGAACATCAGGCATAATTATTTGGGCATCTCATTAAGTGAGGACAAATAAAGCAATTGAAAAGAGAAAATTAACTATGCCTGAAACAAACAAGGAATTGAACTGTTGAGTTGCATACAGTGACTTACCTTAGCAGGTTGAAGAGGCTCAGCGCAGCTCCTACTTCTCTTGCAAGGCTCCTTCCTAACATCTTGTACTTGGAAATCCTCAATCTTATCTTCATTGCACCCCCTCTGCAAGGTGACACAAACTAGTTACTCGTCTCCTTGGAAGATAAATATGCATACTTTCCAGTCTGTGAACACAAAAGGATGAGATTATAACAAAACAACACCACATAATGAAACATGCCGCATCTCTTGCACTTGCACACAATGAAATGAGCATTTACTATGTCTGCACTATGTAAAAACTAGGCATACCTTCGAACTGGATCTCCAGGTACTCTTGGAGAGCCTACTGTAGTGTACAGCCAAACCTTTATGTCACCTATGAGTTAGACAAGGCCCCACTACAGCAGCCCTTAGTGTTTAAATCGTTGACAAGCTCTGTTAGAGTGTTAGGTCAAGAACAACAAGTAATCAAAGCAAACAGTCCTAGTATGGCTGGCTGATGCAAACAAGCAATTGAACAGATGTGTGAGCAAATCTTACATATCAAGAAAAGAAGCAAAGAAGGAGGCTTAAAGACCATCACTTGACTGACCAGATTTAAGGGGCATTTAAACATCATGTGCAACGTATGAACTAACATAAACATTGCATATTCCAGATTCTACAATGGAATGCACATGTATTAGGTTATGCCATGTATGATGATGCCTAAATGTACAGATAGCAGGCAGGAGTGATTCATCATTGCACGCACAATTGAATTGCAGGTTAAGGGCCAGTTCGATTCCGCCTTTTCAGGGCATATTGTCAAAATAAGCCATAAAAGATGTAAAGAAGTCATTTTTGAGTTATGGGCTTGGGCTTAACTAATTTCGCTTTGGAGGGGGGTGTTTCGGGTAGAACCTCACTAAAAATTGAAGGGAAGGGGAATAGTGAAATGACTCTGTTGTCTGCCTATATTACACTCAAAATGCAACTGCTGACGCCCGTGTCACACCTGACCCTCAAGTAAAAACAAACACGCAAGCATTCATTGCCCTGCCCGCTTGCATCTCCTCTCCCCTTTCCCTCTACCTCGATCCCCTGCCTGCAGCACTAGGGTTCCTCCAGCGAGCCGTCGCCACTGGTCCCATCTGGCCTGGTCCTCGACGATGCTATGTCCAGCTAGGCTACATGGCCGGCGGATAGGGGCAAATCTCCCTGGCTGCTCCTCCCTCTGGCGCCGCCCCTCATTCTCATGGTCTCCAGCAGCTGCTCCACTGTGGTTCGTCCAACGCACTACTCCGGCGGGCGCTGCACAACTACGGCTGATGCCACACTGCGGCAGAAGGCACCTTGTTCCCCCTGCCCTCCTCCCAGGCCATGGCCTTGAGGTGCTGTTGAAGGATGAGCTCATCCAACAAGGTGAGGATCTCCTCTGATTTTTTGCCAAATTTTCATTCTGATCCACTATACGATGAATTGCTATGAGCTGCTTCTGCTGCTGCTATATGATGCATTGCTATGAGCTGCTCCTGCTGCTGCTATATGATGAATTGCTATGAGCTGCTGCTGCTGTATGATGAGTTGCTATGAGCTGCTGCTGCTGCTATATGATGAATTGCTATGAGCTGCTGCTGCTGCTATATGATGAGTTGCTACAAGCTGCTCCTGCTGCTGCTATATGATGAATTGCTATGAGCTGCTCCTGCTGCTGCTATATGATGAATTGCTATGAGCTGCTCCTGCTGCTGCTATATGATGAATTGCTATGAGCTGCTGCTGGTATATGATGAATTGCAGACTGCTGCTGCTGTATGATGAGTTGCTATGAGCTGCTGCTGCTGCTATATGATGCTTTCAGGTGGTGCTGCTATATGATAATAACCAGCCACTTGGACCATCGAATTTCAATAAATAATTGTTCTTCATTTAAATGTGGGTCATGCGTTCTTCGTTTAAATTAGGCAATGGGATCTCTATGGAAAACATTGACCAAAGTAGATTGTGCCAAGTAGATGGTATCTTTGTATTTGCATTTTGAGCAAATAGTGATGGTCTGTTTTCCTATCATATTAATTACTGCACTGGGTTCAATTTGTGATGTTTGCAAGTCAAATTAATTTCCATATGGGCAGCAAAATGAAAAATATATAATGCAATCTAGACTTTCCACTGATCATACCAAAGATAAGCTGAAAACGCAATGAAAAGAACTGGTTGGCGTATTACATGGAGCTTATATTCACAGGTGCTTATTTTCTTAGGATAACTCGTAATAACTGTCCCTAAGAAACTTGGCTAATAGAACTGGCATACAAATAACATGTCACGATGATTGCAATGGAGGAGTGACGTACCATAGCACACTGTATAGGCTCACCGCTGCCTCTCCTTTTTTGCGATGTTCCATGAAATTGCCACATACATCTTGTACTTTTTCATTGTGTAACCCTATCTGCAAGTTGACACGGCTAATTTCAGACATCTCTACATGATACTACATTGCATATCCCTTGCGCATATTTAAACCACCAATTAACGATTGTGTGCGTACCATAAACTAGCCATGACTCTGTATGCTGGACTAGCAGGCACTCTAAGGGAGCCTAATGTAGTGCACTGGAATTCCTACATGCCACCTACGATTTTGTGTAATGTACTGCCCCTGTTCCTAAATATATGTCTTTGTAGAGATTCCAGTATGGACCACATACAGATGTATATAGATGCATTTTCGAGTGTAGATTCACTCATTTTGCTCCGTATGTAGCCTATAGTGGAATCTCTAAAAGACTTATATTTAGGAACGGAGGTACGAGGTAGTATCATGTATGACATCTACATATCTAATTTAGCAGCCAGTAGTAGAAATCATTGTCTGCACAAAGGGATTACTGGTCGAAAATCCTAGCAAAGCACGCTGGCAGGCACAGAACAATACAAGAGAGAGAGACGCGCTTACAAGATCATAGCAATGCCTCAGTCCAGGATCTTGGTTGGCCAAGCTGTTAGATCCAGAAGAAACATCGTCCTTGTAGTTTTTGCCAGCTGCATAACAGGTAACAGCGACCGGTTAGTATATTTGAAGTGCATCGGGCAGGTGATGCTGGACGGGTTTAAAGGTGACAAGTACCTAGGCCGTGGCGGGTGCTTGGCATCTCTCCAGACGGTGGGAATCAGGTTAGAAACGTCGAGGGTGATGACGCTGCGCTGGCTGTCGGGGTCCGGTAAGGAGATCTAGAACCGTCGAGTAGGGTGTTTGTGGAGCGGCTCCGGTAGGGTGGACTACGGTGTGGGCGAAGCGGATCTGTGGCCGTGGACGAGGGCGTAGGTGAAGCTGCTCCGGTGGTTGGGTTAAGGATGGTGTCGACGACGCGGATCTGCGGCCGTGGACGGGGCGTCAGAAGCTGCTCCGGTGGTTGGGTTAAGGATGGTGTCGACGATGCGGATCTGCGGCCGTGGACGGGGCGTCAGAAGCTGCTCCGGTGGTTGGGTTAAGGGTGGTGTCGACGATGCGGATCTGCGGCCGTGGACGGGGCGTCAGAAGCTGCTCCGGTAGGTTGGATGAGGGTGCGAGGAAGCGGATCTGAGGCCGTGGACTTGTGAGTTGGCAAAGCGGCCCCGGTAGGGTTGAGAATGGTATAGGCGAAGCTACTCCGGTAGGGTTGACGATGGTGTCGGCGAAGCGGCTCCGGTAGGGTTGAGGAAGGTGTCGGCGAAGCGGCTCCGGTAGGGTTGAGGAAGGTGTCGGCGAAGAGGATCAGAGGCCGTCGACGGGGGCGTCGGTGGGGCGGCTCCGGGGGGTGTGGACGAAGCGTCTCCGGTGGGGAGTACGAATGAGCCGCTGCAGATGCGCGGCGGTTGACGAGAGTACCGGCGAAGCAGATCCGGCGCCGTGGACAAGGCCGGCACTGAATGGGCTGTGGTACAGTGGTGGATGAGCAGTCTACTTGTTTCTAGGGGAGGTGGGAGGGGTAGATGCGGCCGCAGAAGCAGATCCGGCGAGGTGGACGCCGCTGGCAGTGAATGGGCTATGGTACGCCGGTGGATGAGCAGTCTAGGGTTTCGAGAGGGGAGGGGAGAAAGGGCGATGAAGTACGGACGGCGTGATGTAAGATGCTCTGGTGCTGTGGAGTTAGTCGTTTTTGCGGGAGGGGGAGAGGAAATGGGGGTGCCGTGTAGTCGGGGGAACCGGAAGTTACCAAAGCAGCCCCGACCTATCATGTAGATGAGGGCGGTATTGTAACTGTTGGTCTCCGTGCACCAAGGACAAAAGGGGGATTTCGCATGCTAAAGACTAAGGTGGCGGAAATTTTAGAAGGAGGCGGGAGATTTTGCCGCCCGCGGGATCGTTCGTATCCAGTTTCAACTAATTTTGGACCGTGCTAGCGGGAAGGTCATGCTAGACTGTGTACACGGGGCACGCGTCAGCAGTTAATAACTGGTGTGAAGTCCACCCCAGAAAAAAAGACAATAACTCGGGATGATGCGCCGATAACTTGGACGTTCACACGGGCGCGGCCAATCGTACGGGTGTAGTGGCGCGTTCTCAAAAAAAGGGATCAAACGCTCAGCCTATGTATTTCTCGTGTAAATAGATAATTTAGTGCCATTGGTTATTTACTTTAAACATAATGCATTGACGTGTTAGTGTAGAGGCGCACAAAAAGAAATGGATATTGTAGTTAGCTACTTAAAAGTGTTACCTCATATGATTACATAGCCTCCATTTCATAAATTGCGTACCCGTTGAATTCATATATGAATATTACATATATTACTTCAAAATAGAAACTTAAATCATCCAAGACTAATGAATTTGAATGCAAGAGTAACAATGGTGCATGTGCATGATAGCTACATTGGTTGTTTGAAGAAACATCACTGTAACTTTGGCATGCACAACTGAAAAGGTTTATTTAAATAGAAAAAATGTGATATGTGAGTGTCCAATCTTTACAGCGTTGAATCGATATTGTACCTTTGGCCACGATACGAAGTAGATATTGACTTATGTTCAAGCGATGCACGTCCACGATCGCTAGATAGTGATACGTGAATGAATTGTGCAATCTCTCTCACACGCATACATATCTCATTTCCCTGTGGGCATCGGAATCACACACGCGCACTTCGTGTATTTCTCTCCCTCCGTCAGGGTTAAATTCGTCTTTCTACCCCGTCCTACAAGTCTCTCACACAGAAACACACACGCTCTCTATGTCTAACACGCCCACCCCTTTAGTTCCGCCCACCCGCAGCCACTAATGTCTCAAAGTATAATAATGTCTCTCACACATATGCTATCTACCTATCCCTTAATATAGCTAGATATGTGTCACACAAACTCCTTCTCCCTACTAGCAAGATGCCCATGCGTTGCACGGAACATCAAGATGCATTTGTATGAGAAGTTTATCTTGTGGGAGAAAAGGATGAACGAGGGAATGCCTTATTTGCAAATGCGGAGAGGGGTGTGGGTATCTTTTTGCAAAATTGCCATATTTTCCTTCCTGTCCGTCGGATATAAATCGGATGGCCTATATTGCAGGATGGCAGGAACACCATCATCACCAACTCTGTTTTTATAAGAGTAGAGATATGTGAGTGTCACTGCCCCCCCCCACACACACCCACACTTCCCAACACCGAAGGAGTAGGGTGACACCTCGATCTTGATACTAATCTATCGACTGGCTTCTCTCTCAAACATACACACACACACTACCCGGCACCGAAGGAGTAGGGTGACACCTCGATCTTGATACTAATCTATCGACTGGATTCTCTCTCAAACATACACACACACACACACTACCCGGCACCGAAGGAGTAGGGTGGCACATCGATCTTGATAATAATCTATCTACTCCTCTTTCAAACACACACACACACACACACTCGCTAGTTGTGCCTCTGTGCCTACCGCGCACACTCTCGATACGTCTTTCTCTCCCTCCCCCCCCCAACAATGACAGCAGAAGGGTGACAACTCGATCTGATCATAATCTGTCAATTGGTTTCTCTCTCAAACATTGTGTCTCGGTGCCTCGCTCGGTAGCCCCCTCGATATGTAGACTTCTCGCGCGCGCACAGCTGTAGTGACGATGACGCTGAACCCAGTGTGCCTTGTTTTTACCGGCCTCATGTGATAGTTTTCACCCTGTTTTCTGTTAATTAACAAGGCAACCTTTTCTTTGTTACTACTAGTGAATCTGAAATCATTCGGGGCAGACATAAAATATATCACTTCAACCCAATTATCGCAGCAACTATTTTAAAAGAAATTAGCTAGCTGCCCGTGCGTTGCACGGAACATCAAGATGCATTTGTATGAGTAGTTTATCTTGTGAGAGAAAAGGCTGAACGAGGGAAGGCCTTATTTGCGAACGTGGAGAGACGTGTGGGTATATTTTTGCAAAATTGCCATAGTTTCTTTCCTATCCGTTAGATATAAATCCGACGGCCTATATTGCAGGATGGCACGCACACCATCATCACCAACTCTGTTTTCTACTCCCTCCGTCCGAAAATACTTGTCATCAAAATGGATAAAAATAGATGTATCTAAAACTAAAATACGTCTAGATACATTTCCTTTTATCCATTTTGATGACAAGTATTTCCGGACGGAGGGAGTATTTGTCTTTTTAGAGATTTCAACAAGTGACTATGACCGGACCTTACCAACATACTCAAAAAAGTAGTCCATAATTTTGATGTTACCCTCTTTTCTTGGCGGTGCAGTGCCATCTGGATACCTCATAAATAAATCAAGGACAAATCTGACCCCTTCCTGAAAAGACATACGTAGCAAAATGAGTGAATCTACACTCTAAAATATGTCTACATACACATCCGTATGTGGTAGTCCATTTGAAATCTGAAAAAGACAAATATTTAGGAACGAATGGAGTATATATAAGAGTAGACATGGAGATATATCTCCAGCATGGTCTACAACAAAAATGTGCTGGGCTGGTTAGCGCCGGATGCTCGCAACGCGATGACATGAGTTCGAATTCTGTCTTTTAACTTTAGATTTTTATATTATATATTACTCTACTTATTTAATATATACTTCTTTCGCTACTGTACTGACAGTGGAACCCACAGAGTACTTAGAATATTAAGGATGGACTTGTTTCTTTTTAACTTTCTGTACGAAGCTGTAGCCACCCTGCAAGTCACGTGTACACTGTACATGCAATTAACTTTTTATAGAGGGACAATCATACAGGCAATTAACTCAAATGGATTGGATGTCACTCTATTATTTCCAGCATAAAGAGCATCTCCAACGGCAGCCGGCAAATTTCCTCCCGCTTCCTTCCGCGGAGGACGACATCAAACGCCAGCGGCATACATTTTTACAACTCTAACCAACCAGATGAAATTCGTGCAAACACGGACTGATTTCATATAAGCATGAAGGATTTCGTATAAAAAAGCCGGATCTTCATATAAACATGATGGATTTCATTACATTTACATGAACTAAGAGGTGCCAATCCGGCTCTCTTGTATAATTAATACTCCCTCCGTCCGGAAATACTTGTCCTAGAAATGGATATATCTAGACTTATTTTAGTTCTAAATGGCCGCCCGCGGATCCCTTTGTCTTCCTCATGTCCGTCAGACACTTGCGGGGTCGACGAAGGTCCTCGGAAGAGACGAAGCAGCAAAGAAACCACCTGAATCCGCGGTCGTCGCCTCGGCGGTGGCCTTCATGGGTCCCAAGTGGCGGCGGCCTCCCGTGTTCTACTTCTCCTCGATGATGGCGGCGGACACGGAGAAGCTGGCCACCGACTCGTCGCTCTCCACGCCCCCGGCTTCTGTCTCTGCCTGCATGGCGCTGCCGCAGGCACGGGAGGCGCGCCCACAGACACGGGAGGCGCGGCCACCGCAGACACTGGTGGCGCGGTACGACGCGGCAGCGACGGCGCCCGTACCGGCGTGCTCGCCGCCGTGCCGGCGTGGAGCAACTCGCCACTCCTCATCGAGCTGAACTGGAGCGGCGAGTTGCTGAACCACGCGCCTGCTTGGGGCGGCAACTGGCTCCGTCGGGCCAAGCGAGGTTGGTGAAGCACCGAGCGGCCTCGCCCGTATCCGGAGGGCTCGGCGGGCCACCCAGCCGGGTAATATGCCGGAGAACGGCTCATCGGAAGCCATCGGAAGGGTGGAGAAAATGGTGAAGGAGGAGATGGGGGAGCGGCGGAGGGGTGCGATTCTTGCCCGCTGTCTGTCTGGCCTCGTGTAAATAGAGGGCGGACGGTAGGAGCTTGGCCGGCGTCTGGCCTCGTTTAAACTGAGGGCGGACGGGAGGAGCTCGGCCGGTGTTGCGTTTAATTCCGGCCCGCTCATGAACGGACGTGTGGCCGGAGTAGGATTCTCGGTTTGCATGCGGGTTTAACGGAGGGATTTAATGGAGGCGCCGGGCGTGCAGCGGGCGGCGCAGTACTATTCGATTTGACAGCATTAATGAGCCGTCAAATCACAAAGGCCCTCGCCTCTCGTGAAACCGGCCGAGCTAGACTGCCCCGCCCCCTAGGCTTTTAAAAAATGTATATACTCCACTTTTGTACAGTAGTAGTATCGATGGATTGCGCCATGGAGCAAAACTTGAAATTAAAAAAAGGTGGTACATATAGAGAGCGCTCGTGAACTATGTGTCATGTACATGGCAATAAATAAAGTACTACATGATACTAAGGCTGGTCGTAATGGGAGTATCATAGGTAGTATCATGCATGCCAACTAAGCAATTTTGATGAGGTGTCATTGAATTAAATGAGGAAAGAGGAGCTTGAGTATCATATACTACTTTGTGTCATGCATGGCAATAAATGTAGTCCTATATGATACCAACATATGATACCATGCATTACGGATGTAGTATCATACACTAGTATCATATGCATGATACTAGTATATGATACTCCCCATTACAACCAGCCTAATATATGATACATGGCGCAGGAGTACTAAGTATTATTAATACAGTTTTGCTAGAACTCATCTAGATGAGATATAATTTGGTCTCATTCATCTTTTATAGCCATTGGATGTGATGCTATAAGATGCGTGTGTGCTGACGTGGGTTGTATTTGTTCTTGTGCAACGAACTGACCACTGCATGTCATGTTTGATAGTCTCAAGTCATTAAAAGCATACAAGCCCCACATCTCTTCTTGGTTGATTCCTCTATTTATGTCAAAAAATAAGAAACAACGTGAGAGTTAATGCACCACGCCTATGTGTTTACTAGTATTTGGTTTTCGTAAGATGACTTAATACTCACCTAGACGGAGGGAGTATTCGATTTGACAGCGGGCGGCGCAGTTCCCGATACGGCTTTAATGCAGACGAGGGAGGGAGTAGCGGTTCCCGATATGTTGAACGGCCAATGCATCCTCCTTCAATTAATGCATGAGGGAAGTAATGGGAGGAGGTCCGGGAAAAGAGGCTGCACGATGTGAATGCAACGCAGTTTGCCCTCATTGCCCTCATATAAAGGCGCCCCTCCATTCCAATGCATCTACCACATCGTACGCACCTAAGCATTTGCCTAAGCACCTACACTAAGCGCAAAAGAGCTCGCTCCAGACCCATGGCGGCGATGCGCGTGAGCGGCCAGCGGCTGCGCCAGATGGTCCACGACGCCGGCCTGCGGCATGGCGCCGAGGATCGTCTCCAGACGGTGTTGGAGACCGGCTGGTGGATGGCCGCCGTCGACGCCAACTACGACTCTCAGTTGGACCAGATGATCGTTGCCACCAGCAACAAGTTCACCGTCCTCAAGAAGCTCGCGGACGACATCGCCGTACTCCTCCAGCCCGCGCGCCCGGGCTCCTCATTGCCTGCCACCCTAATCGGCCTCCATGGCCGGAACCTCTTTCAAGCACTGGTGGCCCTGCGACTGCCCGCCGACGCCACGAAGAATGTCCACCTGGAGGTCGCGCTCGCCGCGAGGCGCCTCGCCCTGCAAGAATTCGTCGACCTACACATCCACGCGTACGAGCAAATCGTGTACATAGGTATCTACAAGGCCAGTGAGGACGCTACGACGTTGGCCTTCCTCAACCGGCTGGAAGCCTTGGATGCCTTTGTTGAGAAGCACCTCGACCTCGCCACAAAAGCCGCCGCTCCTTAGCCGCCGGTCGGTGGCCCGGCGCACTAAGTTGAGGAGGAGGAGGTCGTACGTTCGTGGATCCATCTTTCTTCTTGCCTTCTGTAACCACCACTGCGATCGCATCATCGTGGCCTTAATTCTTATTGTGCTGTTGCATTCTCGTTCCAGTCAATACCGACATGTGCGATCCCTTTGCTTAATTATATGCATCACTGTAACTAGTACTCCATCCGTCAATTTATAAGTTGTGCTTACCTTTTCCATCAACTTCGTGCAACGCGCGGGCATCTTGCTAGAAACACTAGAATATGTCTATATAATCCGTATGTGATAGTCCATTTGAAATCTCAAAAAAGACAAATATTTAGGTACGGAGGGAGTAATATATTAGGAGTATATCAAAACAATAGTGATTTCTTCCAAGTTTGTGAACAAATACTACTATTCTACTACTTTGGATCCGTCGCAACGCACGGGCACATTGCTAGTAAAAGGAAAAGGCCTGCCGCGTTCGCGTCGCACCCCCACACGCCCGGGAATCGGGAGTACAACACGGCCCGTCCGGCACGACACATAGCTTAGGGAAGGCGTGTTGCCTGCCTAGCATTTTCACTTTCATGTGGGACCGCCGTTGAGCAAACCGACACCCCGCCCGCCGCCGGGTTGGAAAACAGAAACAAGGGGAAGATCTAGCTGTAGCACGGAAGCCAAGAAATTTTGTGTCAGACGGGGCTCGTTGATAGAGTAGGAGCATTCCGTACTAGTACTACTCCTACTAGTACTACCAAGTTTGTACTCCTAATACTATATTACTAGTACTACCACTATACAACTACTAGTAGATACGTGCACGGCACAACATCGTAGGAACAAAAAACGGGAAGATCTTGTTTTGGGTGATTTATCTTTTTTTCAATCAACGTAGTATGAATAATATGATGTGGGGGGCACCCATGAAGCTTATGTGGCTTGGTTGCATGGCTACGGAAGGTTAGAGAAAAATAAATAGATAATGTGTTTAGAGTGCACTCCACTAAATAGATATACTTTGGATCCATTGCAACGGACCGGCACATCTATATCTATACCCCCTATATAGTGTGTGAAAAACTTTGAAAGTTGGTCGTTGGATGAAGCCAATCCGACGGTACAAAGATGGCAAATCCGAGCACTACTGGCCGTTGGATATCATCCACCAGATTCTGCCACATGTATAATCTAGAAGACTCCATGGTTGAACTTAATTCATGACTAACTTTGCCACAACTAAGCTTAGGCAAAGTTATTAGTTCTTCAAAATGAGAGCCACAAGTTGGCAAGCCTAAGGGAATCTTGCCACATTTTTTGTGTGTATGTCATGTGGGGCCTTAGTGTGGCTTGCCTAAGGTGTGGCTTGAACCAAACACTCACCTAAGTTAATCAAACTTGCCTAACCTTACATTCCACCAGATTTTGCCACATGTTAGAATCCAGAAAACTCCACATGTAGAAGCATAATGCACAAACCACCAGAATCTCATGCGTGCAATGCACGTGTACCTTACTAGTACTAATTGGTAGTAGTAAGAAACAAATTCCAGTTTTGGCACGAGCTCGTACTGCGGGAGCACCACAAGGCCTGCCGCAGGAGTTACATTTCCCTCTTGGGGCCCACGGGACCAAACTTTAGTGGCTTGGTGCCCGGCCTATGAGTCAATGACATGCGGACCTTAAATGCGGCTGGCCCACATGTCATTCTCATGGTGGTGGCGTGGTTCGCGACTCACTCGTTCGAGATGAACCGGCCGGAGTACGGATGAAAATGTGTCACAGCCGCTGGATGAAAATTCGATGGTTCGGGAGTACGGATCGGAGCACAGCTGCGGAGCAGGCAAACCGCGTCCAATCGGGTGTGTCTGTGGTAGAAAGTTGATGGTCGCCGCAGTTCAGCTGGCCCGCATGTCATGCACACAAAGGCAGAGGAGTGGTGGGGCCGAGAGGGATGAGGGGCACGAACAATCCTACCATTCTGTCACTGACATGTGGGACCCATAAGCGTGGGTCCCACCTGTCAGCGAAGGAAAGGCAGGGCAAGGCAGTGCTAGCCACGTCAGAGGATCCATGTCCACGTCGGGGGACGTCGTGCCGTGGGTTGGAGCGGCGTCGTGGGAATCGCGTGTGGGTGTGGCAGTGGTAGAAACAAGAAACGTGATGGTCGCCGTGGTTCAACTTCCATGGACAAGCTGTCGTGTCTGCTGACACATGTATATCAAAACTAGAGTGTTTATATTTCAAGCACGTGAACAAGTATTATTCTACTAGTTTGGATCCATTGCAACGCACGGGCCAGCACATTGGTAGTAGTAGTGTCCATCTCTATCTCTAGAGGCCTTCCCTCGTTCATCCTTTTCTCTCACAAGATAAACTACTCATACAAATGCATCTTGATGTTCCGTGGAACGCACGAGGATGTTTCCTTGGGGGTCTCTCCAGCGCGGCGTGGCCGTAGTTGCAAGTTGACGCCCCTTGAGATGCCGACGTTGAGGGGCACTCGGATTTCCTCCGATGAGCAGGTAAGATGAGTTTGATCACGTAGTAAATGCATTCTAAAGACTACTTCCGTGTCCATTTCCTAATTCTCCCCCTGCCCACTGTTTCACAGGCTAGGCTCGGTGCGAGTGGAGATTGGCTTGCATATGTACGGTAGGGTACCAACATCAATTTGCACAACATTTACAACGGTGACACCGTTCCCGTAGAACCTTTGTCCAACATTGGGATCAGCCATGCAACGGGCCACCGCATGAATTGGTACGATGGAACCACGGTGAGATTGAATAAAAGATAGCACGAACCTTGCACATGGCGGTCAAAGGCGGACCATGCTGTCTGCGGCCGATTTGTTGCCGTACGAGTAGGAAGACGTTGTGCTCCTTTCTAACCGCATCTTCGCGGTGACAAACCAGGGGACTTATTTTGTATGGGACACATCCTACGATATACTCCCTCTCTCCCAGTTTATTTGTTTTGAATCTTTTCGTTTTATAAGTTTCAAATTCAAATTTAGAGCTCCCCATCACATGTTGAGATTACAATGTCCATTAAATCGTTGCGTGCATGTATAGTAAAGAAACAAATCTCGAGTTTGGCACGAGTTCGTGCTGCGGGAGCACCACAAGCCCTGGCGCAGGAGTTACATTTCCCTCTCAGGGCCGTCGGGACTGAGCTTCAGCGCCTTACTACACCTACCTTTGAGTCAATAACATGTGGACCCGATAGGTGACTGGTCCACATGTAATGCTCCCGAAGGCAGAGGGGCAGTGGGGCCAAGAGGGGTGAGCCGCAGGTCGGGGGACGTGTGGTTTCATGGGTTCGAGCGGCGTCGTGGGAATCGCGGGTGGCTGTGGTAGAAACTTGATGCTCGCCGCATTTTAGGTGGCCCACATGTCATGCACACAAAGGCAGAGGGGCGGTGCGGCCGAGAGGGGTGAGGCGCACGTCGGGGGGCGTGGTGCCGTGGGTTGGAGAGGCGTCGTGGGAATCGCGAGATGAAACGTGATGGTCGCCGTAGTTGAACTTCCATGGACAAGCTGTCATGTCTACGGACACATGCACTGCATACCGATCACTGGAAGGAGTAGCAGAGAAAGCTATATATGCGGATAAATAGTTCCTTATAGTCAAGCGGACCCATGCTACTACTCTGTTCCAAAGACATGCACACCATCGAAATAGTCCATCTATATCAATATACACCGAGAGGGAATAATTTTTTTTACAAGAGAGGAAATAGTTCATCCATCCATAATGCCCTCCTGCTGGTGCAGCGTTTTCTTCTTCTTCTTCTTCTTCTTCTTCTTCTTCTTCTTCTTCTTCTTCTTCTTCTTCTTCTTCTTCTTCTTCTTCTTCTTCTTCTTCTTCTTCTTCTTCTTCTTCTTTCTCATTCTCTGTGGGAGACGGCTTCGCAACAAGCTCTTTGGACCTTGCAGCTATCTCGAAACTCACACGGGCATCGAGGGCAGCATATTTTATCCGCTCGTACGTCAAGGGATAATTCTCCCATCCAGACGACCTTAATGCCACCGTCTCGTCACCCTTCTGAAGATTTGTACCGAGCACAAAATTTGCTACGTCGAATAGGGATGGTGTCTGTTTAGCACAATCTTCTACAGGAATTTTGATTCTGGTTTGTAGGTCAGCGATGCTTTTCAAATCAAGGTTGTACGGCTCCAGCTTCTGTTTGTCCCCTTCGATGGCTGCCCCACAGAAGTATACGTCCTCCCGAGACAAGAAATCGTGAAGCTCACCTGGTATGGAGGGCGAGTGTATGATGTGGTACACCAAAACATCATCTTCGAGGCACAGCTGAAGGACGGCGGCGCGCTGGATCTTCCCAGGGGCACGCTCCGTGTACTCTGCGTCGAGACCGATGACACTCGTCTCTACCTTTTCGAGGGAGTTGGATACATTGTTGATCCACTGCCGAACAACCCTTGGGTTGACGGTGACGGTGGCAACTATGCGCATCGAGCCTTCGACGAGGACATGTTGGACGCTAAAAACCTGCATCTCGATCTCTTTCGCCATTTGGAACCGCTGGAACGGAGGGCTATGGTTTGGAGAATTAGGATTAGATGGCTAGTCTAACTGAAGTAGTAGATGATTATTTAAAGAGGTTAAAACAATGTGAACGCAGTGGGGTTTGGATGCAAATGAAGACGAAGGGGAGGTGAAGAAGCCGAGGCGAATCGGTTCCCGATGGAGAAGTAAATGGGAGAAGTGGCGTGCAGGCAGTTGATTAGACGGCTAGGTAGACTAAACGAAAAGGCTATGCGGGTAGACTGAGGAGTCGTACCTGTTCGTGTACGTGCCCATCCTTCCTGATAGGTGGGACCTATGCAAACAGATAAAAAAATGTGTCGTAGCTTTTTTTTGAGCGCGTGAGTGGGAGACACAACATTCTCTGGTTAAGGAATACTCCCTCCGTTTAGGTGAGTATAAGTCACCTTATGAAAATCAGGTTTTCCCAAAACCTTTAGGCGTGGAGCATTAACTTCCTGCTCGATCCCCTCCCAGCCTCGTTAGCCAGCGTTCTCTTCCTCTGCTGCCGCGTTCTACCTTTCCATTTTTCCTCTTCTCAAGTGTGGAACGATCTGCATGCCGTCCTTGATGCACCAGAACGACCACTGCATGCATCGCGGCAGGGCGTTGATTGGGCATGCACGAGAATTTGGTTCTGCTCGCAATATGGATGATACCTGAACGATGAAGTGAACAGGCATGCTAGCACGGGAGACCTATTTCCGCTATACAATACTGGAGTACTCATGTTCCTACTACTAGTAGTAGTAGTAGTAGTACAACTGTGGTACACTTGATGGTCAAAATACTATTCATCCGGTCCTCACAGTGAAGTGACAACACCCTGCGCCTGACACTAGTCCAGGCGAGGCGGCGTGTTCGGGTTACCAAAGTCAGCCTCACCCTGTGCACTGTGCAGTCTGTCACCGCCGCTGTACAGCACATTGGCGCCTCGCCTCGTCTCCCTCTCCGCTCCCATAGCACCACTCCATCTCCATCTCCTTCTCCGTCTCCGTCTCCGTCTCCATCTCACTGTGCCCCCGTGTACCGTCGCCTCACTCGCCTCCCCCAGTACCACTATTCCCTCGCTAGCCGCTCCAGCACCGACATCCTTCTCCCCCGTAAATCAAGCCCCCTTCCAAACTCCACCATGGCCGAACGCGAACCGCGCAGCATCCATATGAGCCGCGATTGGAGCAATCTCCCCAGTGACATCCTCGACCTCTGTTGTTCGTGTATGGATATGTTGACCGCCCTGCGGCTGGCTGCATGCTCGAGGGACATGCACACGGCCATCGTCGAAGCGAGGCCTAAGCTTTTCAAGACACCCTGCTTGCTGCTATCTGGTCTTGCGAGATCGGCTCACCATGATACGGAGGCGTGCATGATGCCCCTCGACTTCAATCCGATCTCCATTAGCCGAAACTTCTTTGCAGGTATGTAGTGTGTCGCCGTACATCATTTCCCTCGACATCGATCCGATCACCATCGCCCGAAACTTCTTGGCAGGTATGTACTGGGTCGGCATGAACTCCCACTGGATGGCTGCCTTCAGAGAAGACGGTAAAAAGTTGGTGCTCGTGAACTTCCAGACCTCCCATGAGATTATCCTTCCTCCGTTGGATTATATAGAGTATTACCATCGCGGTCCAAGTCATCTAGATTACTACGTCAGTTGGACGGACCTTGTTTTGCAGAAGATTGTAATCTGCCAAGTACCCACACGACATGCGAATTACGCAGACTTCAAGCTAATTGCCTTGTTCGACCGCGGACTCGCCTATCTTTATGCCGGTGCCTTTTTTAGCTGGAGACAACTCGGCTCGCAGTGGATCATCGTCAAAGCTGATACACACTTCTGTGATGCTATTGAACACAATGGCATCATCTACGCGATCGACAAAGCAGATGGCACCACGTATTGCTGGGACGGCGCGTGTAAGTTGTTTCCGTCTCATGTTAATGATGACGCCATGACACTGTTTGAACTTTTTGTGATGATTGGCATATCCCTGTTTGAGCAGAATTTGAGTAGAACTATGGCAATATATTAGAGACGCCGTAAATCAGCTATATTTGGAATGAGTTAATTCATGCGATTGTGACCATGTCATTACAGCCAATTTGTACCCTGAATAATCAAACGGTTAGGAATATATGGATATTATCCTTATTTTACAGTAATCTATATACTACTACTAAATATGAGTGTGTATCAATGGCCATGTTAGTTTCCTCATTTTCATGATGTAGAAACATGCACCACACTGTTGGTTTCATCTAACCATACATTAGGGAAGTAAATGTGCATATGGAGAACTCTATATTTGGAAGTAGTGAAATCCTGCAATGCTTACCATGTGTACATACCTATATTCGCCCTTCAGCAATCAATGGCTAGAATAATATCCTCACAAAAATTTTGCCCACAGAACACGAGTATATAACAATGCATGTTCTGTTAGTTACCTTGAAGAATTTGTTTGTGAGGACAGAACATGATTACATAACATGCATGACATGGTAGTTTCCTGTGAAGAATCGATTGCGAGATAACATGAGTATAACCATGCATGGCACTTCTATATTTTCGAACCCAGTATACATTTCCCTGTATTTTCCTCCCAGTTCCAACAGGGACATATCAATGCTGTTTCTTGCATTATCCTACTCATACTCTGAACAATGCTGATCTTACATTAACAACGCCTGTCCTTTTTGATATGATGCAGTGTCCCTACAGTTACTGCCCTTTGTAATTACACCACCTTTGCCAAAAACAGGGAAGCACAACTGGTTCCTCGCTCGATCAGACGACGGCAAAAGACTGATGATCATTCGGACACATGAGCCGGAAAAGTTATATTGCAAAAACCCCACTGTATACAAGCACCGTGTAATACGTGAGTATCCGGACAGTGGCTGTTACGTCTATGAGCAGGATACCAGCTTGTTGGGGCCTTTAGGATTTTTTAGTTGGAGGCGGGTAAACAGCCTTGGTTCACACTCTCTGTTTCTCGGACTCAATTATCCGATTAACCAGGAGATCACCGTTGGCAAGGACCTTGATGGCAGAGAGGCTCTGTTTGCTATGGAAAACTGTGTCTACACGGCGAGCCCTAGGAGTTCGGGAGCAAACTCCCCTGATTGTCAATGATACAGCCTGCAGCCAAAAGAAGGTGAGAATGACAAAGGCATCCGGATTAACTTTGATCCTTGGATGTCTCAATTACGACAGGCAGTGATGTGGTTCAAGCCTTCAGGTTGATAGGTAACTGGGCTGTTGCATCGAAAGGGTGGAGTACTGGTGTCTCCGGATCACTGGTCGCTGAAGCGGGGCTGCAAATTATGATGGTGTTGGATCATCTCTTCGAATGACTTTGTTGTCTTTGCTGCTGGTTCTGGATGGGTAGTTCTTTCTTTTGTTATGCATATTCCTTGTCATTTGGTCATCCTCGTCTATGTCACTCTTTCTATGTAATAGTTGCTTCTGTTTAGAATGTCATTCTCGTCTGGATCACGAGAGTCTGAGCGCTGCAGATGGGTACGTTTTGGTGGTGTAGCAAGACTTCTTATGAACTATCATGTCTTGCTGTTTATGTCAGTAGTAGTCACTAGTCAGTGTTTGAATGTTGTATATATCGTTGTTTCGAACTGTTTATTGTCTCGAACTACTGGTGGGCTAAATGAGGGCATCACCATTCTCCAGTGTTCAGAGTATATCTCCTTTTTTCAAGTTATATAATTTGAGCTCACTGCCTTTTCGATGATGTACACTTGCTTGGGCCAGTGAGGTGTCGTTGAATATGGGCCGAGTAGTAACGCAATGCCAAACAGGTCAATTATGACTCTCGGGCCGGGCTCTCAAAAGATCCTGAAAAAAAGGCCGGGCTCTCCAAAAAAGAAAGAATAAGGACTCTTAGGCCGACATGTGGGCGCCACCGGTGTTTTCGTGCGCTTGCGCGCCGAGAGCATATTGGCGCGTGCTCGAAATTCATGCTACCTTTTCATCCCCTGTCTCCCGCCCCTCCCCCACCTCTGGAATCTCGATTCCTACTCCAGTTCCCCCAAATCCCCCTCCTGTACTCCCTGTACTCAAGCGCACTATCATGTCGCCGGTCAACGCGGATCTCCGAGCCGGAGATCCTGAGGTCCGTCCTGCCTTCGGTCGCTGCGTGCTGTCGCTCAACAGTGGCATGGCGGCGCTTGACGACCAGTTTGCCGGCAAAGTGCTGATGGTAACCATCAACGGCGACCGGCCTCCCGTCTCGCCGGACGACCTTGTCAAAGCTCTTGGCATTGCGCACGGCATCCAAATAAGTGACTTGCTCGTCGAAGTCTGTCCGCCACCGGCTGATTTCTTCGTCAGGTTCCGGACAACTTTCGACTGCAGTCGTGTGTTCGAATCTTCCCGGCGTTTGTTCTGCGATGGCGCGCTGGTGAGCTTTGATCGGTGGCACCCAGGATGGGGCTCGGTGCCCTCTGAGCTTGAGTTTTTAACAAAGCTTACCTTCCACGGCATGCCTCGACGTGCTTGGAACAGCGAGTCCATGAACGAGCTTATCAACGACCTTGGAGGTGAGCTCGTAAGTATGTTTGTTCCTCCAGACAGCTGGGCTCTGACTGTTATGGCATGGATGAAGAAGCCGTCCACCATACCGAAGGTGATTGGTGTTGAGATACCGGTGCAGGAACCGGGGTTGTACTATTCGTCGCCACCAAGGCCGCCGCGGACCACGTTAGGGATGTACCTGTATCGAGTGTTCGTGCATGTCGAAGAAGTGGTCAATCCATCAATCGAAGTCCTGCCGCCGCCGCTGGTGCCAGGGTCCGTCGACGACGTCCATTACAGGAGTCAACGTCAGACTTTCCCCGTGTTGCTCGGAACGATGGATGGCACAGGGCCTACTCCATCGCGCGGCGGAGGCCACTGCTTCTTTGGGAGAAGAGGCAGGGCTGGCTGCCTGGATGTGCTCTAATTTGAGGTAACAACTGAATCTTGTCAGATAGTACTAGTTAAATCCGAGCTATGGGTCTGAAGCACTGATATGCCAGTACATTTGATTGTGACCTGTTCTAATTTTGTACCTGAACTTTTTTTAGAAAGGGTTGTACGTCAACTTAATGTGCTAGCAGAACTTATTGTGTTGTCTGTCTGTTTTCTTTGCACAACATTCAAGATATTTCCCCGTCATTTATAAAGACGATGAACCATTATGTACGACTTCGTTGGTTTCAACATAGCCCTTCCCGTAGCGATCCACTGCTTCCATCCTGATTGTGCCGCCTGCGTGAAATTTTTGTATGCAAGTTCAGTGTGCTATGATGTTCTATATGATTGTGTCAACTATATAAGTTTTTACTGAGCATCAGCAATGCATATGGCTGAAAGATGTATTTACGAGCATCGACCGATGGGTCTCTCTCTCTATCTCTCTGTCTCTCTCTCTCTCTCTCACACACACACACACACGCGCGCGCGCGCGCACGCACAAGTGGGACCCGTTGAATTATTTATTTGCTCGTGACAGCTTTTAATTAGGTTCCACTGTAATCTAACTTTTTTCTTAAGTTATTAATTGAGCTCAGTGACTTCAAAAAGTTGTACAGAAGCCTTGTTTGGGCCTTTCCGGCGTCGCTGAATGTGGGCTGAGTAACCATGTTAGGTTGTACTGTACTACACAGGCCTTTTTTTTCAACATCAGCAATGCAACTGGGCCGACAGTTGTACACAATATCCGGGTCAACTTGTTATCCGCCCCGCTGGGCTGCAAAGTTTCCTAGGAGGTATGCATTAGGCTTAACAAGAAAATGGACTTTAAGAAATAATAAATGGGATGTAATTATAATAACTAGGCAATTACTATGCACCAAACACGTAATTAGTTTGAAAAATATATTATTTTTGGAATTTGGAAATTTTAATTTCATTACTTGTTGCGCGCGCAATATTTCGTTGGATTTTAACGTGATACAACTTTATTTTGAAATTATATTTAACCTGACTAGAAATTTCGGATAAAAATATTTCGGATCCCATCAAAATGTGGGAATTTTTTTTGAATTCTGTTTTGAGCGGTTGTTTGAAATTATTGATCGTTGTCCTAGCTAGAAGTTGGGCTGTACTTTTAACAAACTGTAAATGGGCTGTAGTAAATTCCATTAGAATTGAAAAATGGGTTGTACATTCTTACAAATCGCAAATGGGCTATATGTTCTCTGCCAAATCCGAGCTGTGGGCCTACTAAGTTGACGCGTACCAAGGGCTTTGTCAACTTAGTCAATATAAACGATTCTAGCTGCAGTGATCGTACGATGTCCATCCAACGGCCGTAGTGCTTCTTCAACCTCTGGTCTTCTTGCTCCAGCCGCCCAAAGCAGCGCCGGTCGTGTCGCGTGCTCCTGCCTCCCGTGGCCGGCTGTGATGCCGCGGAGGCCTCACCGCCCCGTACTACTCCCACCGCTGGCCAGGCCATCCCTCTACTCACCCACACCCCCTGTTATTCTGCGGCGACGGCAGCCTCACACCGCAGCCGAACCAGTGAACCCTCGTACTCCTCTCCGCGCAGGCTACCACTGCTGCGTCTTCCCCGGCTCCGCGTCGTCGCCTTCCTAGGCCTCGCCGTCATCCAGACCACCGCCATGGTGCTCTCGGCACGGCGTGGTCAACATGGTCAATGACTGACTTCCATCGGAAGAGTACTGTACGTGGAGAGGCTGACAGCTGGGTCCAGGCGGCCGCAAGGAAGTGCCTCCTTATTAAGCGCAAAATAATTATTCCTCCACCTGACAGCAGGGACCCACCAGACGGGCCACCTTATTCGCGAAAAAAACGTTTCCCCCCTGACTGCTGGGACCCACCGGACGGGCCAGCGTATTTCGCGAAAAAAACATTCCCGGCGCTCTCAACTCGGAACCACCGGAAGTGCCTCCTTATTACGCACAAAAAAATGAATACCCCCTGCTAGCTGGGACCCACCATGGTGGGAGGCTGACTTGTGGGCCTACTAAGTTGACTAGGACGGGGGCCTTTGTCAACATTAGTCCATATGAATGATTCTAGCTCCAGTGACCGTACGATGTCCATCCAACGGCCATAGTGCTTCTTCAACCTCTGGTCTTCTTGCTCCAGCCGCCCAAAGCAGCGCCGGTCGTGCCGCATGCTCTTGCCTCCCGTGGCCGGCTGTGCTGCCGCGGAGGCCTCACCGCCCCTACTATTCCCACCGCTGGGCAGGCCCTGCGGCGACAGCAACCTCACACCGCAGCCGAACCAGTGAACCCTCGTACACCTCTCCGCGCGGGCTTCCACTCCCGTGTCTTCCCCGGCTCCCCGTCGTCCCCTTCCTAGGCCTCGCCATCGTCCACCGCCATGGTGCTCTTGGCGCAGCGTGGTCAACGTGGTCAAGGAACGACTTCCATCGGACGTGGATTGTACGTGGAGAGGCTGACAGCTGGGTCCACAGCCACAGCAAGGAAGTGCCTCCTTATTATAGGGAAAATAATGATTCCTCCACCTGACAGCTGGGATCCACCGGACGGGCCACTGTATTTCGTGAAAAAAACATTCCCCCCTGACTGCTGGGACCCACCAGCTACATCTTCGCACGCAAGGAAGTGCGTCCGGGCAAAAAAACAAAACGATTCGCCCCCCTGACCGCTGGGACCCACCAGCGACACCTTCGCACGCAAGGAAGTGCGTCCGGGCAAAAAAAATGATTCGCCCCCTGACTGCTGGGACCCACCAGTTACATCTTCGCACGCAAGGAAGTGCGTCCGAGCAAAAAAAATGATTCGCCCCCTGACTGTTGGGACCCACCAGCTACATCTTCGCAGGCAAGAAAGTGCGTGACAGTCGGGACCCACCTAGTCGAAGTGTACGTAGCGTTGTCATTCTGGTCGCGAATGTGTACGTACATACTGGTCGATGTAGAGGCGCACATGTGTCGTAGTAGAGGCGTGCACGTGTCGTAGTAGAGGCGTGCACATAGGATGTACACGTACGTAGAACGGCGAGGGTGCAAGAAAGAAAATACAGCCACGGACGTACATACGGGAAGGGTCTCGAATGCCTACTCGCGCATACGTACATGGCTGGGTTGGAACGGAGAAACAACATCGGCGTCGTGTTCATGGGGAGCCAACCAGCTGGGTCGGAACGGAATGCATGGTCGTGTTCATCGGGAGGGCTTGGACGGAACATGCAATGGAAACGAGGCCTAGCGTACCGCACAACGGAGGAAACGGCCGTGTGTTCGACCGGCCATGTTCGAAACGGGATCCTGTTGATCGGGAGGGGCCTGGCGTACTGCAAAATGGAGGAAAGGGACCTCCTATGGTCGCAACGGGAGTCCTGTTGATCGGGAGGGGTGTGGCGTACCGCAAAATGGAGGAAACGGACCTCCTACGGTCGAAACGGGGGTCTTGTTGATCGGGAGGGGTGTGGCGTACCGCAAAATGGACAAAACAGACCTCCTATGGTCGAAACGGGGGTCCTATTGATCGAGAGTTGTGTGGCGTACTGCAAAACGGGACTCTACAGGATACTGTTCATCTCCACCATCGACCTCCTCCAGCCTCCACGGGCTACCGTCGACCTCCTCCAGCCTCCACGGGCTCCTGTTCATCCAGCCTCCACCGCGCGCTACTCCACCGGCTACTGTTCAACCACCCCTCCACCATCTACTGTTCATCCAGCCCTCCACTGGCTACTGTTCATCCAGCCCTCCACACCATGGGGTCCTGTTCAACCACCCCTCCACGGCCACCCCTCCACCGTCTACTGTTCATCTAGCCCTCCACACCACGGGGTCCTGTTCATCCAGAGGCAACACGACTGCTCACTGTTCATCCAATCGATCGGCTTCAGTTAGCAGCAGTAGCTAAGGAATCGCTCCATCGGGTTCAGTTAACAGCCATCGATCGATCGTTCGGGTTCAGTAACGCGTAGCCTGCAGCGCAATCGCTCGGGTTCAGTTAGAGCCCAATGCCTCACTCGGCTTCAGTCAGAGCTAACGCCTCGCACACACGTGCGTATGTGTATGAGAGAAACACGCATCGCTCGGCCCCCGACCTCCCACCGTAACCGGCAACTCCCCAAAATTTTCCTCCCCCTCGCTTCTACCATGGTTTTTTCCGTCATGGACGGCCCAAAGAATGTCATGCAGCTGCGTCTCCGGCCCGCCCAGGACGAAAAGCCCATTTTTTGTCATCATTTTTTGTCATAGAAGTAGGAGCCCACCACATCTATGATGATACCGGGTTTTGTCACAATTATCGTCACAGAAGTGTCATATGTATGACAGAATTTTTTTTTGTTCGGCCCAAAATGTCACGGATGTGTCTTTTTTGTAGTGTCTTGGAACATCTCATATGCTCCGTGCTGCTCAAAACGCTTTTGGAGCCCCCGTTCTAAGCTGTAAAGCGGGCCGCACTGAACCAGGGAGTAATCATCACTACGCGACTGCCAGGCGTTCATAACGTCTTGAGTTGCTGGGAAAATGGGTGCTTCACCTAGCGGTGCTTCTAGGACATATGTTTTCTTGGCAGCTATGAGGATGAGCCTCAAGTTCCGGACCCAGTCCGTATAGTTTCTACTATCGTCTTTCATCTTGGTTTTCTCTAGGAACGTGTTGAAGTTGAGGGCAACATTAGCGTGGGCCATTTGATCTACAAGACATATTGCATAGATATTTTAGACTATGTTCATGATAATTAAGTTCATCTAATCAAATTATTTAATGAACTCCCACTCAGATATACATCCCTCTAGTCATCTAAGTGTTACATGATCTGAGTCAACTAGGCCTTGTCCGATAATCACATGAGACAGACTAGTCATCATCGGTGAACATCTTCATGTTGATCGTATCTGCTATACGACTCATGTTCGACCTTTCGGTCTCTTGTGTACCGAGACCATGTTTGTACATGCTAGGCTTGTCAAGTCAACATAAGTGTTTTGCTTGTGTAAATCTGGCTTACACCCATTGTACGCGAATGTTAGAATCTATCACACCCGATCATCACGTGGTGCTTTGAAACAACAAACTTTCGCAATGGTGCACAGTTAGGGGGACTTTCTTGAAATTTTAGTGAGGGATCATCTTATTTATGCTACCGTCGTTCTAAGCAAATAAGATGTAAACATGACAAACATCACATGCAAATCATAAAGTGACATGATATGGCCAATATCATCTTGCACCTTTGATCTCCATCTTTGAGGCACGACATGATCACCTTCGTCACCGGCATGACATGATGATCTCCATCATGATGATCTCCATCATCGTGTCTTCATGTAGTTGTCTCACCAACTATTACTTCTACTACTATGGCTAACGGTTAGCAATAAAGTAAAGTAATTACATGGTGTTATTCAATGACACGCAGGTCATACAATAAATTAAGACAACTCCTATGGCTCCTGCCGGTTGTCATACTCATCGACATGCAAGTCGGGATCCTATTACAAGAACATGATCAATCTCATACATCACATATATCATTCATCACATTCTTTTGGCCATATCACATCACATAGCATACCTCGCAAAAACAAGTTAGACGTCCTCTAATTGTTGTTGCATGTTTTACGTGGCTGCTATGGGTTTCTAGCAAGAACGTTTCTTACCTACGCAAAAGCCACAACGGTGATATGCCAATTGCTATTTACCCTTCATAAGGACCCTTTTTATCGAATCTAATCCGACTAAAGTGGGAGAGACTGGCACCCGCTAGCCACCTTATGCAACAAGTGCATGTCAGTCGGTGGAACCTGTCTCACGTAAGCATACATGTAAGGTCGGTCCGGGCCGCTTCATCCCACAATACCGCCGAAACAAGATAGGACTAGTAAAGGTAAGCAAATTGAACAACCCAATGCCCACAAATACTTATGTTCTACTCGTGCATAGAATCAATGCATAAACCTGGCTCTGATACCACTGTTGGGGAACATAGCTATAATTCAAAAAAAATTCTACAAACACCAAGATCAATCTAGAAGATTCTAGCAACAAGAGAGAGAGAGGATGTGCACCTTCATACCTTTGAAGATCACTAAGCGGAAGCGTTACTAGAACGCAGATGAGGGAGTCATACTCGCGGCGATTCAAATCACGGAAGATCCGATCTAACACCGAACGGACGGTGCCTCCTAATTCAACACACGTACAGCCCGGGGACGTCTCCTCCTTCTTGATCCAGCAAGGGGAGAAGAGAAGTTGAGGGAGAGCTCCGGCAGCACGACGGCGTGGTGGTGGAGCTTGCAGTTCTCTGGCAGGGCTTCGCCAAGCACTACTTCAGAGGAGGAGGTGTTGGGGAGGGAGAGGGCTGCGCCAGGGGAAGGGTGCAGCAGCCCTCCCACCTCCCCTCTATTTATAGGGGGCAAGGGAGAGGGGGGCCGACCCCCTCCAGATGGCTCTAGAGGGGGGTGGCGGCCAAGGGGGAAGGCTTGCCCCGCAAGCCAAGGGAGCGCCCCCTTTAGGGTCCCCCCAACCCTAGGCGCATGGGCCCTAGGCGGGTTTGGCACCCAGCCCACCTAGGGGCTGGTTCCCCTCCATATTCAGCCCATAGGGACCTCCAGGGCAGGTGGACCCTCCCGGTGGACCCCCGGAACCCTTTCAGTGGTCCCGGTACAATACCGATAAACCCCCGAACATTTCCGGCAACCGAATAAGGACTTCCCATATATAAATCTTTATCTCTGGACCATTCCGGAACTCCTCGTGACATTCGGGATCTCATACGAGACTCCGAACAACATTTTGTAACTGCATACTAATTCCCATAACAACTCTAGCATCACCGAACCTTAAGTGTGTAGACCCTATGGGTTCGGGAAAAATGCAAACATGACCGAGACATCTCTCTGGCCAATAACCAACAGCGGGATCTGGATACCCATGTTGGCTCCCATATGTTTCTAGACAATCTCATCGGATGAACCACGATGCCGGGGATTCAATCAATCCCGTATACAATTCCCTTTGTCAATCGGTATGTTACTTGCCTGAGATTCGATCGTCGGTATCCCAATACCTCGTTCAATCTCATTACCGACAAGTCACTTTACTTGTTCCGTAATGCATGATCCCGTGACTAACTGCTTAGTCACATTGAGCTCATTATGATGATGCATTACCGAGTGGGCCCAGAGATACCTCTCCGTCATACGGAGTGATAAATCTGAGTCTCGATTCATGCCAACCCAACAGACACTTTCGGAGATACCTGTAGTGTACCTTTATAGCCACCTAGTTACATTGTGACGTTTGGTACACCCAAAGCATTCCTACAGTATCCGGGAGTTGCACAATCTCACGGTCTAAGGAAATGATACTTGACATTGGAAAAGCTTTTAGCAAACGAACTACACGATCTTGTGCTATGCTTAGGATTGGGTCTTGTCCATCACATCATTCTCCTAATGATGTGATCTCGTTATCAATGACATCTAATGTCCATGGTCAGGAAACCATAACCATCTATTGATCAACGAGCTAGTCAACTAGAGGTTCACTAGGGACATGTTGTGGTCTATATATTCACACATGTATTATGGTTTCTGGTTAATACAATTATAGCATGAACAATAGACAATTATCATGAACAAGGAAATATAATAATAACCATTTTATTATTGCCTCTAGGGCATATTTCCAACAAAGGATGCCTCCAAGCTCAAAAAGCTAATGGCGGACTGCCAGGAGGCCACCACTCAGGCGAGTGCAGCCAAGGAGGAGATGTGGTAGGCTACATGCATAGCTGCCGGTAAGCCATACTTACTACAATGCATTTTTGGACGTGAAGCATTCCCCATGCTAATGCAAAAATGGTGTTTTTCAGGTGATCTTTCAGACATTCCTCTCAGCGAACGTGTGACCACCGAAGGATCATTTTGGCTGCAATTCCAGGACCCCCCTCAGTCCCATCTTCTTGGTAACCAGCTCAAGCAGATCACCGAGCTGCATCGTCCATCCCAGCCTTTCATGGAGGACCTCTATGTGGCCTTATGGATGAATGTGCCGCTGCCAACAACCTTTTCGGCCTCGCACAATGGCTACGAGGAGTTGTTCCTCAGTTTGAACCATGGAAGCGCTCGACGCGTCTAGAGGGTGTACGAGAGGCCTATGCGGCTGCGAAGTGCATTGGATGACGATGAACATGGAGGAGATGGCACGTCTTGGCCCCTAAGGCAAAGATTGACAACCTCAAAAGTACCATGGGAAAGTGATGTCGGCTAAACGAGTGACTGAAGCAAACAGCTTGAAGAATAAAATCCTAGACGGTCTTCCATGATCATATATCTATTTTCCTCGGTATGCCGAGATGCTCCTTTTGTAAGATAGGATAATGTTTGTTAATTGGGCATTCCCTTTTTAGAGCAAACTTCATGCTTTATTTTGACTCTACCATGACTCTTTGAAGATGTAATTAACTAGTCGCCAACTTCTTCCCCTGATAGAATATACCATAGGTGTTTATTAATGATATATAGCCCTTAGCCGACATCTTGGTGCCCAGACGCAGTTTTATCAGAACAAATAAGGCAATCAGACTATGGGGCTTAATAAGTTATAGTTAGTCATAGGAACATATGTGTGGGGGCAACTTAATAGTCCCCGGTATATGTTCACGACTCGACTGGCCGTGGTGGAACCACCCACTACCTGACCTTTTTGAGTAAAAGAGGCCCTTTGTTTTACTCAGATAATGTCCATTGGCCATATTTAGTTTGACACTGCATACGGTTTGCTGTCCGTTTTACGCTTGTTGTGACAGTCAGTTTTTGGCTTTCTCCAACTGAGGCACTTAACCAATTAAAGTAGAAGTAACAATCACAGTGGTTCTCCCTTTACCTCCTACCTAAACAAAGCAAGAACGGAAGAGGTAAGCACAGGAGTCGGGCAACCCAACTATTGACCAAAGACACAACTCGAAATCCATGCATATAATGCAAAAATACCAATGATTTGGGGCCAAAAGCATCCTAGGATACCTCACATATGGAGTGGAGGTCAGATTTGAATCAGGACCTTTTTTACATTTTCTTTTGATATGAAGAAAGGTTGTAATATCTCAAGAGCTATGATTGGAATGAAAAGGGTAAGAGGAATAGTACTATTTCTTTTTTTTCTCATAATGAGGGTCGAACCATACAATCCGAGCAAGGTGTAGCTGTAGAACACATAATATTATACAAAAAAGGAAGAGTAGTTACACAGAGTGCACCAAAGTTCAAACAACAGAGCCGATGTTTACCACCATTCTTCTGTGTTCCTCTCTATTCATGCTCATTACTTTTTTCCGTCTAAGCCAGGGGGATTCATCCTGGCCTGATCAACTGGGCCATTTGCTTAAGGGCATTTGATCGGCAATCATCTTGAGAATATGTACTCTGTCAAGGGTTTGGGAAAGAGTAGCCAGAGGCCGCTTGCCCAGTCCCTGGTTGAACCAGGTGGCTTTTCAAGGCGAGGTTTCCAAAAACGGGTCATTGGTTCATCTAAACCGCTCCTGTTCTTTAGTTTGCATATGCTCCATGATCCCGCATGGGATTTTTAACGTGTTGTTATGTATCCAAGAAGCGTAGTCCTCGGTCATGTAGTGGGGACAATGGAGCACGTACCCCTATTGAGAGGTGCCTCTTGGCTGTGCCAAGGTATTCGCCATCCTGATGGGTCGAGGTGCATTCCTAGGGTCACTTGATGAGGTTCTATCACCTTTCACGGCCTTGGTTGCATGTGCTTCGGATCCCCGTGCCTTGGCCACTAATGTCGTGTTTCCTTTGCCTTTGAAGGAGAAAGTGCTTTGTTTCCATGTACTTCGATTATGCCTTTGGGACCATCCATCTGGAGCTTTAAATGGCCATAATGCAGGAGGACATGGAAATGAGCAAAGGCAGGTTGACCGAGAAGCGCTTGATAACAGCTATGAAAGGGTGCTATTTTGAAGATTAAGCCTTCCATATGAAAATTCTTAGGCGTGCCTAATACCACCTCGAGCGTAATATTCTCGATAGTTTGAGTCCACACCCCTACCGTGAAGCCTTTTATCATGATCTTGCTCAGCCTTATCCCTGCCGAGTTGATATGCGTGTCCCAGACAGTGTCAGCATAGAGCAGATTAAAGGTGCTTCAGCAGTCCATCAACGCGCGGGTTAAGTGGAAGCCGTCCATGATGGGATCGAGCCTTAATGCAACATCCTCTCCATAACAGAATTCCTCCGACCTTTTTGGAAGCTTGTTTGTGATTGGAAAGTCTAACCTCCTGCTATGACGAGGCGATTTGGGTATGCGGCATCGGGTGACCCACACTTTCCCCCTTTGGATATGAGTGGGATATAGCATGTTAACATCCTTAAACTCGGAAGGAAATTTCTTTTGGCCGGTATTTCTCGACCTGAGATGGTGTTTGTTGCAGTTATGACCTCGTCCTCCGTCCTGGTGCTCAGCTGATATCTTGCCGACTTACTTGATTACCCAGCAATCTCGGTTAGAATTAGTGGTCAGCTTTTCAGGGGCACCATTGATGGTAGATGGCTTGTCCAGGATCCGATCCAACACTGAGATACCCTCTTTTTCCCTTTGAATAGGTTTTTCTTTGTTGCCTCTACGTTCATTTGCGACTGCGGCATTGACTGCTACCTCCTCGGTGTTGCTGGTGCTAGGGGTGGTAGGGCGTATGGCATGTCAAGGTCTAATGTTTGTGCCACGTACCTTGAGGGCCCTTAAATTGCAATTGCTATAAACAATCCAACTGTCCTCTCCACACAAAATCTAGTCATTAAATGGGTGAGGGCTGCCATCAATCGGGGTCTCTCTTGCCCGAGTTCTCGGGCGAGCCGTTCATTGCGTATGTTCTGCTTAAAGGCAGCAATTGCTTCTGCATCTGGGAAATCCATAATTTGATTCTTTTTGGTTAGGAATCGATTGAAGAATTTCCTGGTGGACTCCCCGGGTGTTTGTATAATAAGAGCGAGGTCATCAGCATCCAAGGGTTGGGCATAAGTCGCTTGAAAGTTAGCTCGAAAAGCCTCCTTGAGCTCCTTCCCGGTGTCGATTGAGTTTGTGGCAAGCTAGTAAGCCACTATCATGCTCGCCCTTTGAGCTTTAAAAGCATGTATTTTACGGCGTGAAGGTTGTCACCTTGGGCCATATTGAAGTGCATGAGGAATCCTCGACCCACACTACTGGGTCCGTGTTCCCGTCGTATGGTTTGATACTAATGGGTTTAAACCCATCCAGGAATGGATACTGCATCACCTTGTTCGTAAAGCACCTGGGGACGCCTTCTAGCTAAAGTTGACTCATCCCCAGTCCCTTTTTCAATAACTTTTACATTACTAAGAAAATTTTCAACGGTTTTCACACCAATCATTTTAATATCTTCATCATGATTATGATAAAACCTGGTGGATCGCTTTTTCTAAGAATTCCCGCTTAGCTGTTATCCTAGCGATTTTTTTGCTACTTTCATTCATGGAGAGTTGGATAGACTTTAGAGATTCAGTAATATCATGCTTATGTGCCAAAATTTTAATTTTAAGAGTTTCCACATCATGAGCAATTCTATCCATGTTTGTAGCCATATCGCCAACTTTATGTAGTTTTACTTTTACCATAGCATTGAAAATCTTTTGAGAACTAATAAATTATTTATGTCATTCTCAAGTTTAGTAGGTATCCTATTATTATTATATGAATTGCCATAGTAATTACCATAATTATTAGAGGGAGTACTAGGATACGTTCTAGGATTGAAATCCCCTCTATAAGCATTGTTGTTGAAATTATTTCTAGCTACAAAATTCACATAAATAGAATCATTATTTTGCTCCATCAAAGTAGATAATGGAATATCATTTATATCAACATGAGCATTTTTACTAGTAAGCATATTCATACGAGCATCCATTTTATCACTCGAAGTAGAAACTTCTTCAACATAGTTTACTTTCTTACGAGTTGGAGCTCGTTTGGTGTGCCATTGAGAATAATTTGTCATCATATTATCAAGGAGCTTCATGGCCTCTCCCAAAGTAATTCCCATAAAGGTACCACCTGCTTCAGAGTCTAGAATATTTCTCGACACAAAGTTTAGACCGGGATAGAAATTTTATATTATCATCCATAAGCTTAATCCATGAGTGGGACAATTTTTAATCATTAATTTCATTCTCTCCCAAGATTGTGCAACATGTTCATGCTCAAGTTGCTTAAAGTTCCTGATTTGATTTGTAACAGAAATAATCTCAGCGGGTGGAAAATACCTGGCAATAAAAACATCCTTACATTTATCCCATGAGTTAATACTCTTGCGAGGTAAGGATGAAAACCAAGTTTTAGCACGATCTCTTAGCGAGAAATGAAATAATTTCAACTTAACAATATAATTATCCACATCTTTTTCATTTGCGTATCACATAATTCAATGAAGGTATTAAGATGGGATGCAACATCTTCATTACGAGTTCCAGCAAATTGTTTTTTCATGATAAGATTTAGCCATGGAACATTAATATCATAAGACTCCGCACTAGTGGCAGGAGGAGCAACTCGAGCACTAATAAAATCATTGTTAGTAGTATTCGATAAGTCACACAACTTAGTATTTTCTTGAGACATAGTTGCAAAGAAAACAAGATAGCAAACTAGAAAAAATCAAATATTTTATGTTTTTCGGTTTTGTAGAGAAGTGGATGGAGATGAAAAGAGAAGGCAAATAAAAGCAAATAAAAAGTAGAGGAAGTAAATGATAATCTAAATGTAGGAACATGTAGGTAATTTATGATGTCTCCCCGGCAACGACGCCAGAAATTATTTCTGCTACTTGGGAGCTGCATTGGGATTTTCCCCAAAGAGGAAGGGTGAATCAATATAGTAGTTGATAGTATTTCCCTCAGTGAGAACCAAGGTTATAAAACTAATGGGAGAACCACGCAAACTCCTAGTACACAGTACCTACACACAAGAGCAAATACTTGCACCCAACACAGGCAAGAGGGTTGTCAATCCCCTTGACCTCGTTATTTGCAAGGATTAAATCTAATAATGGTAGATAGATAAAGTTAAAAGTAAAATAAAAGGTTATAAAATTGCAGTAAGGTATTTTTGGCTTTTGTATTATAACAAAAGTAGACCCGGGGGCCATAGTTTTCACTAGAGGCTTCTTTCTCATAAAGATAACATATGATGGATAGACAAATTACTATCGGGCAATTGATAGAAAAGCACATAGTTATGACGTTTTTCATGGCAATGATCATGTATATAGGCATTACGTCCATGAACAGTAGACCGAAACGATTCTGCACCGACTACTATTACTCCACTTCAAGAGCACTTCCATGCTTGGCTCTCTACGTATTAAGTTTGTATAAAACAAAGTAATGCATGAAGTATGATGACATAATGTAGACAGAATAAAACCAAGCAATATGATTGAACCCCATCATTTTACCCTTAATGGAAACAATGCAAATACATGCCTCACTACCCCTTCTATCACGAGGTGAGGACACCACAAGATTGAACCCACTATAAAGCACCTCTCCCGTTGAAGATAAAATCAATCTAGTTGGCCAAACCAAATGGATAGACCGGAGATAAATACAAAGCTATACCAATCAGGCATATGAAAGTTCAGCAAAGACTCAATTACTTTCAATGAATAAGCTTATCATAAACCCACAATTCATTGGATCCCAACAAACACACCGCAAAAGAACATTACATCGGATAGATCTCTGAGGAGAACATTGTATTGAAGATCAGATAGAAAGAAGATGCCATCTTGCTAATCACTATAGAACCGCCATAGTTCTGTCGTAGACTACTCACACATCATTGGTGTGGCAATAAGGATGATATAGAAGTCCTCCATGGTCGGTTCCGCCTCCGTCAGAGTACCGGAAAAGGCCCCGATAGGGAGTCGCGGAAGAACAGAAGCTTGCAGCGGTAGAAAAATTGTTTCGGGTGGCTCTCTATTGGTTTCGGATTTATGGGAATTTATAGAAGTGGAATTAGGTCAAACAAAGCTGCATGGGATCCGCAAGCTCAGGTGACGTCTGAAGGCAATATGCCCTAGAGGCAATAATAAAGTTGTTATTTGATATTTCCTTATATCATGATAAATATTTATTACTCATGCTAGATTTGTATTAACTGGAAACTTGATACATGTGTGGATACATAGGCAAAACACCGTGTCCCTAGTAAGCCTGTACTAGACTAGCTCATTAATCAAAGATGGTTAAGTTTCCTAACCATAGACATGTGTTACCATTTGATAAACGGGATCACATCATCAGGAGAATAATGTGATGGACAAGACCCATCCATTAGCATAGCATATTGATCGTTCAGTTTATTTCTATTGCTTTCTTCATGTCAAATACATATTCCTTCGACTATGAGATTATGCAACTCCCGGATACTGGAGGAATGCCTTGTGTTCTAAAAGATGTCACATCATATCTGGGTGATTATAAAGATGCTCTACAGGTATCTCTGAAGGTGGTTGTTGGGTTGGCATAGATCAAGATTAGGATTTGTCACTCCGAGTATCAGAGAGGTATCTCTGGGCCCTCTCGGTAATACACTTCATAAGAAGCCATGCAAGCAAAGTGACTAATGAGTGAGTTGTAGGATGATGTATTACGGAATGAGTAAATGGACTTTCCGGAAACAATATTGACTAGGTATGAAGATACCGACCATCGAATTTTGGGCAAGTAACATATGATGGACAAAGGGAATTACGTATGTTGTCATAATGGTTCGAACGATAAAGATCTTCATAGAATATGTAGGAGGCAATATCGGCATCCAGGTTCCTCTATTGGTTATTGACCAAAGAGGTGTCTCGATCATGTCTACATAGTTCTCGAACCCATAGGGTATGCACGCTTAACGTTCAATGACGATATAATATTATATGAGTTATGTGATTTGGTGACCGAATGTTGTTCAGAGTCCCAGATGAGATCACGGACATGACGAGGAGTCTCGAAATGGTAGACAGGTAAATATTGATATATAGGATGATGGTATTCAGACACAGGAAGTGTTTCGGAGGGTACCAGGTACATATCGGGTCATCGGAAGGGGTTCCGGGCACCCCGGACAAAAGATATGGGCTTAATGGGTCAAGGAGGGGACATACCAGCCAACAAGGGGCTGGTGCGCCCCTCCACTAGGCCGTCCAGCCCTAGGGAAAGGAAAGGGGGGAGGGCAAGTCCCTCTTTCCTTCCCCTCCTCAAGGGAGAAAGGAAAGGCGAGGCGCCACCTCCCCCTTCCTTCCCTTGGCGCCTATACAAGGATGGGGGAGGCCAAACCAGGGTAGGAGCCCAAGTGGGATTCGAACCCATTTGGGGCGCCCCCTTGGCCTCTCCCCACTCCCTCCCACCTATATATATAAGGAGGGGGTCACCTAGCATGGCTACAACATAATCTTAGCCGTGTGCGGCGCCCCCCTCCACGGTTTACTCCCTCGGTCATATTTTCGTAGTGCCTTGGCGAAGCTTTGAGGAGATCACTTCACCATCACTGTCACCATGCTGTCGTGCATCCGGAACTCATCCACTACCTCGCCAACTTGCTGGATCAAGAAGGCGAGGACGTCACCGAGCTGAACGTGTACTGAACACGGAGGTGCCGTACGTTCGGTACTCGATCGGTTGGATCGCGAAGAAAGTTCGACTACATCAACCGCGTTGTTAAATGCTTTCGCTTAAGGTCTATGATGGTACATAAACACATTCTCCCCCTCTTGTTGCTATGCATCTCCTAGATAGATCTTGCGTGAGCGTAGGAATTTTTTTGAAATTGCATGCTACGTTCCCCAACAGTGGCATCCGAGCCAGGTCTATGTGTAGATGATATGCACGAATAGAACACAAAGAGTTGTGGGTGGTGATCGTCATACTGTTTACCACCAATGTCTTATTTTGATTCGACGGTACTGTTGGATGAAGCGGCCCGGACCAACCTTACATGACCATGTTCATGAGACCGGTTCCACCGACAGACATGCAACTAGTTTTGCATAAAGGTGGCTGGCAGATGTCTGTTTCTCCTACTTTAGTTGAATCGAATTTGAGTGCGTCCGATCCTTGTTGAATCGAACTTGATAAATCACCTTTATGGTTTTTGTGCCGTAGGTAAGAATGGTTCTTGCTAGAAGCCCATAGCAGCCATGTAAAACTTGCAACAACAAAGTAGAGGACGTCAAACTTGTTTTTGCAGGGCATATTGTGATGTGATATGGTCAAGACATGATGTGATATACGTTATTGTATGAGATGATCATGTTTTGTAAAAGTTATCGGCAACCAGCATGAGCCTTATGGTTGTCTCTTTATTGTATGAAACGCAAACGCCGTGTAATTGATTTACTTTATCACTATGCGTTAGCGATAGTTGTAGAAGCAATAATTGGCGAGACGACCACGATGCAATTATGGAGATCAAGGTGTCGAGCCGGTGATGATGGAGATCATGATGATGCTTTGGAGATGGAGATCAAAAGCACAAAATGATGATGTCCATATCATGTCACATATTTTGATTGCATGTGATGTTTATCTTTATGCATCTTATTTTGCTTAGTACGGTGGTAGAATTATAACATGATCCCTTAAGTAAATTTCAAGGTATAAGTGTTCTCCTTGAGTATGCACCATTGCAACAGTTTGTCGTGCTGAGACACCACGTGATGATCGGGTGTGATAGGCTCTACGTTCACATACAACGGGTGCAAGACAGTTTTGCACATGCAGAATACTCGGGTTAAACTTGACGATCCTAGCATGAAGAGACATGGCCTCGGAACACTGGAGACCGAAAGGTCGAACGTGAATCGTATAGTAGATATGATCAACATAGAGATGTTCACCATTGATGACTACTCCATCTCACGTGATGATCAGACATGGTTTAGTTGATTTGGACCACATTACACTTAGATGACTTGAGGTATGTTAGTTTAAGTGGGGGTTCTTAAGTAATTTGATTAATTGAACTTAATTTATCATGAACTTAGTCCTGATAGTATTTGCAAATTATGTTGTAGATCAATAGCTCGCGTTGTAGCTCCCCTATGTTTTTTGATATCTTCCAAGAGAAAACTAAGTTGAAATATGATAGTACCAATGATGCGTACTGGGTCCGTGATCTGAGGATTATGCTCATTGCTGCATAGAATAATTATGCCCTTGATGGACCGCTAGGTGACAGAGCTATTGCAGGAGCAGATGCAGACATTATGAATGCTTGGCAAGCTCGATATGATGGCTACTTAATAGTTTAGTGTGCCATGCTTTACGACTTAGAATCAGGGCTTCAAAGACGTTTTGAACGCCACAGAGCATATGAGATGATCCAAGAGCTGAAATTGGTATTTCAGATTCATGCCCGTGCCGAGAGGTATGAGACCTCTGACAAGTACTTTGCCTACAAGATGGAGTAAAATAGCTCAGCCAGTGAGCATGTGCCCAGAATGTCTCGGTACTACAATCACTTGAATCAAGTGGGAGTTAATCTTCCAGACAAGATAGTGATTGACAGAGTTCTCTACTCACTATCACCAAGCTACTAGAACTTCGTGATGAACTATAATATGCAAGTGATGACGAGAAAGATTCCCCAGCTCTTCGCGATGCTAAAATCGGCGAAGGTAGAAATCAAGAAAGAGCAACAAGTGTTGATGGTTAACAAGACCACTAGTTTCAAGAAAAGGGCAAAGGAAAAGAAAGGGAACTTCAAGAAGAATGACAAGCAAGTTTCCACTCCCGTGAAGAAGCCCAAAGCTAGACCTAAGACTGAAACTGAGTGCTTCTGCTGCAAAGGGAATGGTCACTGGAAGCAGAAGTACCCCAAATACTTGGAGGATAAGAAGGATGGCAAAATGAAAAAAAGGTATATTTGATATACATGTTATTGATGTGTACTTTACTAGTGTTCATAGTAACTTTTGATACCGGTTCAGTTGCTAAGATTAGTAACTTGAAACAGGAGTTTCAAAATGAACAGAGGCTAGTTAAAGGTGAGGTGATGATGTGTGTTGGAAGTGATTCCAAGGTTGATAAGATCACCATCGCACACTCCCTCTACCTTAGGGATTAGTGCTAGACCTATATAAATGTTATTTGGTGTTTACGTTGAGCATGGATATGATTGGATCATGATTATTGTGATATGGTTATTCATTTAAGTCAGAGAATAATTGTTGTTCTATTTACATGAATAAAACCTTCTATGGTCATAGACCCAATGTAAATGGATTATTGAATCTCGATTGTAGTGATACACATATTCATAATACTGATGCCAAAAGATGCAAAGTAGATAATGATAGTGCAACATATTTGTGGCACTACTGTTTAGGTCATATTTGTGTAAAGCGCATGAAGAAACTCCATGCGGATGGGCTTTTGGAATCACTTGATTATGAACATTTGATACTTGTGAACCATGCCTCATGGGGAAGATGACTAAAACTCTGTTCTCCGGAACAATGGAGTGAGCCAATGACTTATTGCAAATAATGCATACCGATGTATGCGATCCGATGAGTGTTGAGGCACGCGGCGGGTATCATTATTTTCTAACCTTCACAGATGATTTGAGCAGATATGGGTATATCTACTTAATGAAACACAAGCCCGAAACATTTGAAAAGTTCAAAGAATTTCAGAGTGAAGTGGAGAATCATCGTAACCAGAAAATAAAGTTTCTACGATCTGATCGCAGAGGCGAATATTTGAGTTACGAGTTTGGCCTTCATTTAAAACAATGTGGAATAGTTTCACAACTCACGCCACCTGGAACACCATGGCATAATGGTGTGTCCGAACGTTGTAACTGTACTTTATTAGATATGGTGCGATCTATGATGTCTCTTACCGATTTACCACTATCGTTTTGGGGTTACTCATTAGAGACAACTGCATTCACGTTAAATAGGGCACCGTCTAAATCCGGTTAGACGACACTGTATGAACTGTGGTTTGGCAATAAGCCTAAGCTATCATTTCTTGAAGTTTGGGTTGCGACACTTATGTCAAAAGGCTTCAACCTGATAAGCTCGAACCCAAATATGAGAAGTGCATGTTCATAGGATACCTTAAGGAAACAATTGGGTACACCTTCTACCACAGATCCAAAGGAAAGATTTTGTTGCCAAGAATGGAACCTTTCTAGAGAAGGAGTTTCTCTCGAAAGAAGTGAGTTGGAGGAAAGTAGAACTTGATGAGGTAACTGTACCTTCACTCAATTTGGAAAGTATCTCATCAGAGAAATCTGTTCTCGTGATGCCTACACCAACTAGAGAGGAAGCTAATGACGATGATCATGAAACTTCAGATCAAGTTACTACCAAACCTTATAGGTCAACCAGAACACGATAGACACCAGAGTGGTATGGTAATCCTGTTCTAGAAGTCATGTTACTAGACCATGGCGAACCTACGAACTATGAAGAAGTTGCGATGAGCCCAGATTCCGACAGATGGCTTGAGGCCATGAAATTTGAGATAGGATCCACGTATGCGAACAAAGTGTGGACTTTGGTGGCCTTGCTCGATGATCGGCAAGCCAGAAGAAGACTGACGTAGATGGTAATGTTACTGTCTACAAAGCTCGACTTGTTGCAAAAGGTTTTTGACAAGTTCAAGGGGTTGACTACGATGAGACTTTCTCACCCATAGCGATGCTTAAGTCCGTCTGAATCATGTTAGCAGTTGCCGCATTTTATGATTATGATCTGGCAAATGGAGTCAAAACTGCATTCCTTAATTGATTTCTTAAAGAAGAGTTGTATATGATGCAACCAGAAGGTTTTGTCGATCCTAAAAGTGCTAACAAAGTGTGCAAGCTCCAACGATCCATCTATGGACTGGTGCAAGCCTCTCGGAGTTGGAATATACGCTTTGATGAGGTGATCAAAGCATATGGTTTTATACACACTTTCGATGAAGCCTATATTTACAAGAAAGTGAGTGGGAGCTAAGTAGCATTTCTGATATTATATGTAGATGACATATTGTTGATTGGAAATGAAATAGAATTTCTGGATAGCATAAAAGGATACTTGAATAAGAGTTTTTCAATGGAAGACTTCGGTGAAGCTACTTATATATTGGGCATCAAGATCTATAGAGATAGATCAAGACACTTAATAGGACTTTCACAAAGCACATACCTTGATAAAGTTTTGAAGAAGTTCAAAATGGATCAGTCAAAGAAAGGGTTCTTGCGTGTGTTACAAGGTGTGAAGTTGAGTAAGACTCAAAACCAGACCATGATAGAATATATAGAGAGAATGAAAGTCATTCCCTATGGCTTGGTGATAGGTTCTATAAAGTATGTTGTGCTGTGTACCAAACCTGTTGTGTGCCTTGCCATGAGTTTGGAAAGGGGGTACAATAGTGATCTAGGAGTAGATCACTAGACAACGGTCAAAATTATCCTTAGGTACCTAAAGAGGACTAAGGAAATGTTTCTCGGTTATGGAGGTGCTAAAGAGTTTGTCGTAAAGAAGTTACGTCGATGCAAGCTTTGACACAATCCGGATGACTGTGAGTCTTGATCTGGATACATATTGAAAGGGGGAGCAATTAGCTAGATTATCTCCATGCAGAGCATTGTAGACATAGAAATTTCCAAAATACAAACGGATCTGAATGTAACAGACACTTCGACTAAAACTCTCTCACAAGCAAAACATGATCGCACCTTAGTACTCTTTAGGTGTTAAACACATAGCTATGTGAACTAGATTATTGACTCTAGTAAACTCTTTGGGTGTTGGTCACATGGCGATGTGAACTATGGATGTTAAATCACATGGTGATGTGAACTAGATTATTGACTCTAGTGCGAGTGGGAGACTGAAAGAAATATGCCCTAGAGGCAATAACAAAGTTGTTATTTTATATTTCCTTATATCATGATAAATGCTTATTATTCATGCTAGAATTGTATTAATTGGAACCTTGATACATGTGTGGATACATAGACAAAACACCGTGTCCCTAATAAGCCTCTAGACTATCTCGTTAATCAAAGATGGTTAAGTTTCCTAACCATAGACATGTGTTATCATTTGATGAACGGGATCACATCATTAGGAGAATGATGTGATGGACAAGATCCATCTGTTACCATATCATATTGATCGTTCAGTTTTATTGCTATTGCTTTCTTCATGTCAAATACATATTCCTTTAACTATGAGATTATGCAACTCCCAGATACCGGAGGAATGCCCTGTGTTCTATTAAACGTCACAACATAACTGGATGATTATAAAGATGCTCCACATGTATCTCCGAAGGTGTTTGTTGGGTTGGCATAGATCGAGATTAGGATTTGTCACTCCGAGTATAGGAGAGGTATCTCTGGGCCCTCTCGGTAATACACATCATAAGAAGCCTTGCAAGCAAAGTGACTAATGAGTTAGTTGCAGGATGATGTATTATGGAATGAGTAAAGAGACTTGCCAGTAACGAGATTGAACTAGGTATGAAGATACCGATGATCGAATCTCAGGCAAGTAACATACGATGGACAAAGGGAAATACGTATGTTGTCATAACCGTTCGACCGAGAAAGATCTTCGTAGAGTATGTAGGAGCCTATATCAGCATCCAGGTTCCGCTGTTGGTTATTGACCGAAGAGATGTCTTGGTCATGTCTACGTAGTTCTCGAACCAGTAGGGTCCGCATGCTTAATGTTCGATCGCTACTGTAGGATGCTGATAATGCGGCACTACGATCAAAGACCCTTCGAGAAACTGTGTGCGATGCTATATTCGCAAACGGTGGTGTTAGAGAACCATCTAAACTATGCAAAACATTTGCGATGACGGATGCATCAAACACGGTTTAGATTTTTGTTGCATGTGCGATGCAGGGTATACGGTTTAGTTCAATGAACTGTTTGTGATGTGGAGGAACAAAAGAAAAGGGCAGCCAGATGAAGGCGTGTGCGATACACAACATATAGTTCACTCGGATGAACTGTTTGTGATTAGGTAACACAAAAGAAACGGTCAGCCAGATCAAGGTGTGTGTGATATACAGCATGAAGTTCACTCAGATGAACTGTTTGTGTTGAGACAAGAGAATAGAAACGGTTCAATATAACAAGATGTGTGTGATACGCGGCAAAAAGGTCTGTAATCAGAAATGTGTGCGAAGACCGATAATGGCACAGACGATTGCTTCTAATAAGACGTATGTGATATGCTCTGTCTACACAACATGTATTGGCGATTGGGGGAAGGGCGGTCATCGGATACGCCATAAGTATGTGAAGAGGCATCCTATATCAGCAAGGACTAGCTGTTCCACGAGTAGCTCATCTAAGAGAACTCTCAAGTTAAGTTTGCTCAGGCTGGAGCAGCCATCAGATGGGTGACTGGATGGGAAGTTTGTGTTGATGTTAAATTAACTGATAGGATGGGTCACCCATTCCCTCAGCTAATTTAACCTCGAGGTCCTTGTTTTTTATTTTTATTTTATTTTTTTAACATATGTTAAAGAAGGTCTACCGCATTACTTTTTGACAATGTGTATACGTGGCATACAGTTGATCCATCTGACCTGTTTGTGATGGAATAAGCCGTGTGTGTTGTGGGAAAACGCTTGCTAGTATAAAACTATTTGCGATTGATGAATTCATCACCGACGGGTTCCCTAGTGTGGTCCATGTTCATCTCATCATCATCTACTTCTTGTGCCAGCTCGATGTTCCTTATATATGCTAAGTTTCCATTAATTGATGGTGTTCTATGAACACGCCACCATTTCCCGCCATTTCCTCACCTATTTCCCGCCACCAAGCGATATTGCACATATACCTAGGCGTGGCGCGATGTGACGCACGGAGGCAACAAGCACAGCCTGTAGCACATCCACCTTTTCCAAGCATGCCAACACACCAAAGCGCCGCCTCTGCCATCAACCTCGTTGACGAGGAAAACTAGAAGGCGCCACGGCCCATCGAGGCCGCGGCGATCCCCATCAATGCGATGGACGACGCCATGATGCGCGTCATCGCCAGTGTTGAGCAAACCCTTGGCACATGGTGCTTCAGTGCCGCGGATCAAGATAGGCATGTCAGCGTCGAGAGGCTGCAGCTCTCCGCACAACATGATCGATGGCACACCGCAGAGCAAGCTAGGCGCACCTGCGCTGATAGGTTGCGGCTCGCCGCACAGGGAGAGCCTTGGAGCGCCGCAGAACAAGAGGTGCGGCGCACCGCACAACAAGAGCGGATCCATCAGCGAGTGCCTGCTGTTGATGGGGCGTCGCAGCTGGGTACACGTCCCGTCAGTACCCCCATTCCTCGCCAGGAGTGGGCACGAGCCCTCTACGCCGTACATGCACCAGAGGTCGGATGTGGCATACTTGCACCAAACGCCCGCTGCGCCGTTCACATGGGTCGCTCCATTCGCATTGTCCGCGGCCCACTCGATGCCAACGCGCTGGTCGGTAGGCTCGACCACCTCCTTGGCCCAGGTGTCCACCTGGGTGCAGTAGAAGAACATGGCCGTCGCATCCTCAAGGTGGTGATCTCCGATGAAATAGCCAACTTGGAGCTTGAGATCGCACTCCAGATGTACCGCGACCGTGTCTACCGCATGGACGAACGCCTGCATGAGTTCAGGCAGAGCCAAGAGCTACCATAGGCAAGGGTTGCTGGTCATGGTCTCATGGATGCGTTTTATTTTGTTGAGTAGAACGTGGATAGCTATGTATTCACAACAATCATACTATTGCTCTGTTTATTGCTATATTTCAATGTGTGTACTCTGTTTTCCGTTCTTATATGTTCTGTTTCAATGTGTGTTTATACACTTTCCATTATGTATGTGGATGATAACAGATAGATTAAAATTAGTAATATTAATTGTTCATTAGTTCATCATAGAATATATATATAGGGCCTGTTTGGTTCCAAATAAGTCACCAACTTATAAGTCGAAAAGTGAAAAAGTGACTTATTTTGCCAAACAGACCCAACTTATAAGTCATAAGTTGCTCCACCCCAACTTAAAACTTATAAGTCACCCCCTTTTGCATGGGTCCCACCACCTTCATGATGTGGATTGGTGTGGTAAGGTGTGGGAGGATGACTTATAAGTCAGGTGACAACCAAACATGCGTGACTTATAAGTCACTAGTTTTAAGTCACCTGACTTATAAGTCAGGTGACTTATTGGAACCAAACATGCCCATAATATCATCACATATACGTGATGATACTTAACTACAAGGTACAATGCATAAAATTGAAAACAAACAATACTAAAACTAATAATCCCTCTCGGGGCCATTATTCCGGCAGCCCCTCACCAGAAGCTCCCTGGGGCGCGACGTCTTCCTAGAGCGGAGGCAATACTCCTCCTCCTCCACCTCGGAGCGCTTGACGTGCCGATCTGCCCCTTGCAGGCGAATGCGTGCAGACGATCTTACCATGTCGTTGGGTGCCCACCGGAGCTCCTCATCAGTGGCACGCTGGAGCTTATCGGCCCAGCTCCACGCAGCGACGAGGCGCTTAGCGCCTCTGGCCTTCCTCGCGAAGTACCCGTCTTTGTACACCTCCTCCACACGATGACGCGCCCGCCCCCAATGCTCCGCCGCCTCCTTTTTCCAGGTGGCATCATGGGCTTCACGGGCTGCCTGGTACCTGGCATCCTCCTCCGCCATCTCCTTCTTGAAAGCCACTTGCCTGGCTTTCTCAGTCGGCAGCAGCGACTTCCAAAGACAATGATCATACTGGCCCCAAACCAAAGTTGGGGGGTCCAGTGCAACCTCGTTCGATGGCACTTAGGTTTCCTCGTCGCTGCTCTTCGAGTGAGCGTCCTCGGGCGGGGCGGGGGGGTGGCGACTCCTCGTTGGCGCATGGGCAGATCGGCGGCGCCATGGAAGAGATTTGAGAGAGAGATAGAGAGAGAGAGGGCGAGCAAAGGGAGGATCTAGATGAGAATGGAGGTGGGACGACGTGAGAAAGGTAGTATTTATTGGAGGCCGAAATCTAGATTGACAGTTACAGTACACACGGCGGTCGCCGGAATTTACGAGTACTATAGTGTGAATTACACACGATTCCCGTAGCAAAATTCGTGTGTGAACATAATAGCCGACGGTTCCCAATGCAGAACCATGTCTGATTAATAAAGCCCGCCACTCACCTTCCAAAACTGGAGGTGCAAAATAGGGTGCTAATTGTGTGGGGCCAGTTGTCTTGCCAGATTCTACATTTTCTTTTTTGAACACCAGCTATTTACATCATCTGATGATTTTTTAACTCGCACACAAGTACACAAATATGATTTGTCAAACCGTTATGGTTAGCTGTTGCATGTAGATGTAGTACAAATTTGAATAACGGTCATTAAGTGGCTATAAAATCACTTGAATGTCTTCAAAAGGTCAAATGACCCCTGAAATTTTCCAAATTTTCACATGACAGTTGTATTAGTGCACGTTGCACGTATTTTTTTTAAGGCCATAAGAGGAAGCTATCTGCCGTTCATCATCAAACATGCATTGTTCCCTTCTCGGAATCACAAGCCTCCTAGTGAGTTGCTCCGGTTTTTAAGGGGTGTGTGTCCAAACTTTTGTCAAACAGACCAATTTTTGTACCACATCATCTTGGTGGCATGACATTACATCAAGCAAGGTTTCATGTTTTTCTCATCATTTTTTAATTTTTTAGAATAAAAATGCCATGGCACTCCATGCATGTACATGTGTCCATGAAGTGAGACCAATATGTTTGAAAATTCCTTCTAATTTACTGCACATGGAATTAACTCGCACACAAGTAAAGAAATATGATTTTTCAAACCGTTATGGTTAGCCATTACATGTACATCTAGTTCAAATTTGAATTACGGTCATTAAATGGCTACGAAATCACTTAAATGTCCTCAAAGGGTCAAATGACCCCTGAAATTTTCCAAATTTTCACATGACAGTTTGTATCAGTGCACATTACATGTAGAAAAAATTTGAAGGCCGTAAGAGGAAGCTATCTGTCGTTTGTCATCAAACATGCAATGTTCCCTCTCGGAACAACGAGCCTTCTAGTGAGTTGCTCCGGTTTGTGAGGGGTGTGTGTCCAATATTTCGTCAAGCAAGCCAATTTTTGTACCACATCATCTCGATGGCATGACATTACATAAAGCAAGGTTTCATGTTTTTCTGATCAATTTTTAATTTTTTGGAATAAAATGCCATGGCACTCCATGCATGCACATGTGTCCATGCCATGAGACCAATATGTTTGAAAATTCGGTCTAATTTACTACACATGGAATTAACTCGCATACAAGTACATAAATATGATTTTTCAAACCGTTATGGTTAGCCATTGCATGTACATCTAGTTCAAATTTGAATTACGGTCATTAAACGGCTAGGAAATAACTTAAATGTCTTCAAAAGGTCAAATGACCCCTGAAATTTTCCAAATTTTCACATGACAGTTTGTATCAGTGCACATTACACGTAGAATTTTTTTGAAGGCCGTAAGAGGAAGCTACCTGCCGTTCGTCATCAAACATGCATTGTTCCCTCTCGGAACCACGAGCCTTCTAGTGAGTTGCTCCGGTTTGTGAGGGGTCTATGTCCAAACTTTCGTCAAGGAAGCCATTTTTTGTACCACATCATCTTGCTGGCGTGACATTACATCAAGCAAGGTTTCACGTTTTTCTGATCATTTTTTAATTTTTTGGAATAAAAATGCCATGGCACTCCCTGCATGTACATGTGTCCATGCCGTGAGACCAATATGTTTGAAAATTCCTTCTAACTTACTGCACATGGAATTAACCCGCACACAAGTACACAAACATGATTTTTCATACCATTATGGTTAGCCGTTGCATGTACATCTAGTTCAAATTTGAACTACGGTCATTAAATGGCTAGAAAATCACTTAAATGTATTCAAAAGGTCAAATGACCCCTGAAATTTTCCAAATTTTCACATGAGAGTTAGTATCAGTGCACATTAGATGTAGAAATTGTTTGAAGGCTGTAAGAGGAAGCTATCTGCCGTTCATCAACAAACATGCATTTTTCCTCTCAGAACCACGAGCCTTTGAGTGAGTTGCTTTGGTTTATGAGGGGCATGTGGCCAAACTTTCGTCAAACATGCCAATGTTTGTACCACATCATCTTGGTGGCTTGACATTACATCAAGCAAAGTGTCATGTTTTGATCATTTTTTAATATTTTGGAATTAAAATGCCATGGGACTCCATGCATGTGTCCATGCCGTGAAACCAATATGTTTGGAAATTCCTTCTAATTTAATCCACATGAAATGAACTCACACACAAGTACACAAACATGATTTTTCATACCGTTATGGTTAGCCGTTGCACGTACATCTAGTTCAAATTTGAACTACGGTCATTAAATGGCTAGAAAATCACTTAAATGTATTCAAAAGGTCAAATGACCCCTGGAATTTTCCAAATTTTCACATGATAGTTAGTATCAGTGCACATTAGACGTAGAATATTTTGAAGGCTGTAAGAGGAAGCTATCTGTCGTTCATCAGCAAACATGCATTTTTCCCTCTCGTAACCATGAGCCTTTGAGTGATTTGCTCTGGTTTGTGAGGGGTTTGTGGCCAAACTTTCGTCAAACAGGCCAATTTTTGTGCCGCATTATCTTGGTGGTATGACATTACCTCAAGCAAGGTTTCATGTTTTTAAATTTTTGGAATTATATGCCATGGCACTCCATGCTTAATTGTGTCATAGCCGTTAGACCAATATGTTTGAAAATTCCTTCCAATTTACTACACATGGAATTAAATCGCACACAAGTACACAAAATATGACTCTCAAACCATTTTGGTTAGCTGCTGCATGTACATGTAGTTCAAATTTCAATTACGGTCAGGTAACATCCCAATTTTCAATTTGGATGTTATACATAGATCATCGTATGCATATCATATTTTATTTTGCATTTTGGTTGTGATCCTAGAAATCTTAAACAACACAAGGACCCAAGGAGAGAGTTGGAGGTTTCACAAATATTCATATTTGAATTTATTTCAAATTTGAAAAGAGGATCAATTTGATTTTATTATTTTTCTCTCCAAATATTTCCAATAATTAAAAATAAATGAGAGAAGATAATATGACTTCTTCAACATAAGAGAAATATTGGAGAAGAAATTTTAAAATCAAATTATTATTTTTTCTGTATTTTATTTGAATTAGAGAAAACTATTCAGGAAAATGTTCATCTTGTCCCAAATATTAGGCTTGGACGATGAAAATTGTTTTTGGAATTTTTTAGAATATTTTTTATATTTATTTAGTACTTTTCTCTTGGGAGAAAATTATTTTAAAAAAAGTTTCCCGGACCGAACTGGGCCAAGAGCCCAGCCGGCCCATCCTCGCGTCGCCGCCTTCCAGCTCGAGAGTCCGACCCGAGCCGCCTCGCGCCGCTACCGGAGTCCCCTTGGACTCCGGGTCGCCTTGCCCATTGTCGGTGTCAAAACCGGCGGATCTCGGGTAGGGGGTCCCGAATTGTGCGTCTAAGGCTAATGGTAACAGGAGACTGGGGACACGATGTTTACCCAGGTTTGGGCCCTCTCGATGGAGGTAATACCCTACTTCCTGCTTGATTGATCTTGATGATATGAGCATTACAAGAGTTGATCTACCACGAGATCAGAGAGGCTAAACCCTAGAAGCTAGCCTATGGTATGATTGTTGTTGTTGAGTCCTACGGACTAAACCCTCTGGTTTATATAGACACCGGAGGGGGCTAGGTTTACACAGAGTCGGTTTACAGAGAAGGATATCTTCATCCGAGTCGCCAAGCTTGCCTTCCACGCCAAGGAGAGTCCCATCCGGACACGGGACGAAGTCTTCAATCTTGTATCTTCATAGTCCAACAGTCCGGCTAAAGTATATAGTCCGGCTGTCCGGATACCCCCTTATCCAGGACTCCCTCACCCATTTCCCAAGGCCGCTGCACCCTTGCTCTTATATACCATCCTGCCGCCGCCCTCTCCTCGTCACCTGAAGCCGCGGCCACCCGCAGCTCCCATCGCTGCCGCTGCATGCTTCGCCTCCCGTCTCGCTGTCGCCCACCATCGCCGCAGCCGGAATCCCGCCGCCGCCCGCCGGATTGCTCGCCACCGGTCAATCTCGACTAAACGGTATAAACCGTTTGGTTTTATTCCGTTTTTTTAGTTTAGTCGGTTCAGTAGGCTAGATCGGTTTTTAGGTAAATCTAATTAATGATCTTTCGTTCGTTTAGATCGGTTATCGAACGTTTTCGCTAGTTTAGTTCTGTTAGTGAACGTTCACTCCGTAGTTTTTCTTTTTAGTTTTATTTTCGGCCAGGGATCTATCCGCGAATAGTTTTATCGCAATTTAGCCCCTGGTCTTAAAACTAGCGTAACTTTTTGCTTGTTTGTCCAAATTAGATGAAACTAGCGCCTAAATCTTCGTTACGATCTATTCTTTCCAGTTAACCAACTTGAACATCATTTTGACACTTTAAAATTTGAGTTTAGTCCAAATTAGTAAATGATCTTATTTCATTCATATCTTCAGTTTCGTTTCTCCGTTTGAGTTATTTCTTTTTGCAAATCATAGCTAATAACATGTACCTACTGTTAAGATCTAATACACATGAAAATAATGCTGTTAGGTTTTGTTTTTTGTTTAGTTTAGCCATTTGCTTGTTTAGTGTTTGATTTGGATCTTTTCCTGTTTTCTCGTTGTTTCGCTTGAGTGATTGCTTTGTATGCTACTGTGTGTCTACGGTAGATTACCCGGAGTGCGAAGCTTGTTACTATGAATCTCTAGAGTTTGCAGATCATCAGCAAGGCAAGTTACACTTTGATCATACTCTTCTATACCCAATATTTACTATGTATTAGTATTCCTCAAATATTTGCATGAGTAGGATTGGGAACATGTGGTTTGGTTGTAGTACTTGAGTAGGAACCTAATACCTTTTGATCACCGTAGGAATATACGTTATGATTTATTATTGCTTAGTCATGCTCGTAGACGGGGACTGGATCATGATTCACACGGAAGTTATGGGACTTATAAATCTTGGATAACATTAAGGTGGCAACTTTAATACACATCTGGGTGGATTGGTTGGGGCACCTAGGGAACCTAGTGTTTTCCATTAAGGGAAATCCAGGGGTATCCATGTGATTTTTCCTTGGTTCGCCACCTAGGCTCAAAGGGATTATATGATATTTCATGCCTAGAAACTTCCGTGTGCAGCCACAAGCCATTATGGGCTCTGGCATGGTTGAGTAAGTTGTATGAGCTCTCAAAGAGGTGTACTAGCAGATGTAGAGGGAAAGTAGGTGTACCGGTCTGCCCGAAGTAGAGAGTTAATGCTTCAGAAAGACTATGTCTCGATCTTCCGATCATGGATGCGGTCGAGTTTTGTGGGGAAAAGTGCGCAACCTCTGCAGAGTGTATAAACTAATCATGGTTAGCCGTGTCCCCGGTTATGGACATCTTGAGTATCTGAAATTGGATATTATTGTTGATCTCACCACCCTTTAATTAATTGAATTGGGTTTAATGATGATACTTGTTTAATTGGGATTTTGAGTTTGGGGAACCTTCTCAAATATTTGAACAACTTGGGAGTAGTTTAAATAAATTTATTCCTTTGTTCTAGGGAAAAACTAGCTTTATGCAAAGCCATAAACTTAGAGCCTGCACCAGCCAAATATTGCATGTAGATATAGTTCTTGCATTCATTGCTTTACGGTGTAACTCTCCCAGCATATTCAATGTGCTAACCTACACGACTGCTACTTCTCATGTTGCAGACTACTCAAACAATGAATAAGGTGCGATACGTTGTTGTCTTGCACTCAGCTATGCCGATGGAGTTGATGGGCTCATTTACATTCGAAGCTTCCATAGTTATTTAGTTTAGATGGCCTTCAGCCATGATATTTTGTGTAATCATACTCTTTATGAGGACTCAATGTAATAAGTGTGTGATTGAACTCAGTTATAATTCCTCAAGTACCGTGTGTGTCAGCATTGCCGATCCATGGATGACACTTAAGCATAGAGACTTTGGTCCATTGGGATCATGGTCGTTACAAGATGGTATCAGAGCACACGCTGACTGTAGGACATGACCACTAGAATAAGCCACATGATTTCTCTTCTTTTCTCATTTCTAATTCTCCTATATTTCTACTCTATAGATGGCGGGCCCCAGGAATAAGTTCACTCAGCCAGATGACGATACCCCTTTCGGACGACACTTGAAAGAAGTCACTAAATACTTGAACATCGGACTACCAAACTTCATGGGGACTTTCTTTGCAACTGTACCGGAAGAGGAGCGCTGGAAGATCAAAGTCTGGGTACTTGGGAGGACTTCCGCACCAACAATGGAGCCTATTGATTTCTACCTGGATGCACCAAGCTAGAGTTTGGGAAAGAGCATGGCAGCCCACATCACTTTTGGACGCATATGTGAGGTGTATCGCAAGGAGCTGGAAAACACCATTTATCAAATATGTGGCCGCCGAGACGAAGAATGGGAGATGATTCGTACCAGAAAGGATGGATCAATTGCAGCTTACATTCAGGAGATGGGTGATCATATTCATCAACAAGAGAATCAACTGTGCTTCAACATGAAGAAGATCAAGAAGTTGATGAATAAGAACAATGAGCTAGAAGAGGAACTCAAGTTTACATGCGATGGATATGAGGAAGATATTGCCATACTACTAGAGAAGCATGAAGATCTGAAGAGGCAGCTAGGACTACCAATGGAGAATCAGAAGCGAGAACTAGCAAAGCAAATCCGTTCGGGGGACTACATCATCTTCGATGACACCGACACGGATAGTGATGCAAATGATGACGACTACATTGACGAAGCTGGAGCAGATATCATGGAGTCTTCCTTTTGTTCAAAATTTCTAGACAACCACCATGTTACTAGTAGTATTCTTCCAAATAGTTAGCATCGATCGAGTTTGTAATCATAGTTAGATCCTTTGTGTGAACCTTGTGTGCTATTGAATGAAGTGATTTGATTGTGTTTGTCTCATGAGCATATGGGTAGTGAATCTTTCTTAGGCCTTATTCTATTCTGTTTTCTCACCCCTTCTAACCCATCAGATGCCTCCGAGACGTGACAATGGATTTGCGTTCCCACTAGAGCTCACTCAGTTGATCCAGCAGCAGAATGCCTTGATGCAGATGCTAGTTCAGAACCAGAACCAAGGCAACAACAACAACAACAACCCAACACCACCACGCCCTGTTGACAACCTAGCCCGGTTTCTGAGGTTGAATCTGCCGGTGTTCTCTAGTAGCACTAAGCCGATTGTTGCAGATGATTGGCTCCACAAGATTGGAAGAGAGCTGACCACTTCAGGATGCATAGATACGAAGAGAGTGTGATTTGCCATAGATCAGCTAGATGGACCCGCGACATCTTGGTGGGAGTATTTCATCACCACTTACCCCATTGATATAGTTACATGGGATCAGTTTTAGCAGGCTTTCCGCACCGCCCATGTTTCAGCAGGAGCTATGAGCATGAAGAAGCGTGAGTTTCGCAAGTTGTGCCAAGGAGGTTGTAACACCCCCAGTTTCATGCTACAGTAATCCCCTGTTAATGGTGCAATGTCATCACATTACTGTTGCTAATCTTCACTTGATCTAATTCACAATTCAAATTCAAATCCAATCTGAAGTCAAAAATTCATATTTGTCAAACATGAAAACTAAAATGTTCATCATGTGGAAAATAATCTTTTGTTAATATTGGTGGTTGAGGGAGTCCGGGATTAAGGGGTCCTCGGACAGCCGGACTATATACTTTGTCCGGACTTTTGGACTATGGAGATACAAGATTGAAGACTTCGTCCCGTGTCCGGATGGTACTCTCCTTTGCGTGGAAGGCAAGCTTGGCGATTCGGATATGTAGATCTCCTTCTCAATAACCGACTCTGTGTGACCCTAGCCCCCTCTAGTGTCTATGTAAACCGGAGGGTTTAGTCCATAGGAGAACAACAATCATAGTCATAGGCTAGCTTCTAGGGTTTAGCCTCTACGATCTTGTGGTAGATCAATTCTTGTAATACTCATATCATCAAGATGAATCAAGCAGGAAGTAGGGTACTACCTCCCTCGAGAGGGCCCAAACCTGGGTAACCATCATGTCCCCCGCCTCTTGTTACCATTAGCCTTAGACGCACAGTTTGGGACCCGCTACCTGAGATCCGCCGATTTTGACACCGACATTGGTGCTTTCATTGAGAGTTCCACTATGTCGTCGTGATAAGGCTAGATGGCTCCTTCAATCGTATTCGGCGGCTTCGTACTGCGGGCCAACTCGCTTGGCCATGTGGAGCAGATCGATAGCTACGCCCCTGGCCATCAAGTCAGGTTTGGAAGCTTGAACTATATTGCCGACATCCAAGGAGACTTGATCTTTGACGGATTCGAGCCCATGTCAGGAACACCGAACAGTCACGATGAGCATGACTTAGATCTGCAATCGGACGGTGTCCGAGAGATCACGCCTGCGGCGACCTCGGGAATCAATCTGCTGCAGATTGTGCCATCCGAGGATGGGTGGATGGACCCCACCATGGAGGTCGTATACTCATCGGCGTCGGAGCCGAACACTGATCGCAGCTCCTATGAGAACGATATCTTCGGACCCCCGTACTCGTCTCCGGCTACAGGATCCGAACCGCGTACGCCCGTGCCTATCGATCTGACTGGGCACCGGTCATGGAGTTCACCTCCGCAGATACCTTTCAGCACTCGCCCTTGGATGATGTGCTAAATTCATTAAGGCCTCTCTTCTTGTCAGGAGACTCTTGGCCGGACTATGTCCGGCTCAAGTGGGAAGTAGGAAACGAAGAAATTCGTTCCCCACCCACCACCCACTTAATAGCCACTGTCGATGATTTAGCTGACATGCTTGATTTCGACTCCGAAGACATGGATGGTATGGACGACAATGCTGGAGATGAACAGGAACCACCGCCCACGGGGCGCTGGACAGCCACCTCATCATATGATATATATATATATATATATATATATATATATATATATATATATATATATATATATATATATATATATATATGGTGGACACCTCCAAAGAAGGCAATGGCAATGAGGCAACGGAAGATAATCCCCTGGAGAAGCAATCCAGGCACCGGCATCATAGGCGCCGCTCCAAGCCTCGCCATAGCAAAAATAGTGATACCGGCACAGGAGATGATAACAATCCGGATGGTGACAAAGACGAAAACAATCCTGCCGAGCTAGGCTTCGAGCAGGCCGAGCAAGAAGATGGGCAAGCTAGCCCCAGGGAACAGACAACAGATGGAGAATCATAGGATGATAATTACATGCCTCTCTCCGAAGATGAAGTAAGCCTTAGCGATGAAGAATTCATCGTGCCTGAGGATCCTGTCAAGCAGGAGCGCTTCAAGCACCATCTTATAGCCACTGCAAAAAGCCTGAAGAAAAAGCAGCAACAACTCCAAGCTGAGCAAGATCTGCTAACTGATAGATGGACCGAGGTCCAGGCTGCCGAGGAATACGGACTCGAGCGCCCTACCAAAAGTTACCCAAAGCGCAGGTTGCTACCTCAACTCGAGGAGGAGGTGTTAAAACCCACACTACCAGCGCATGATGCGGCTGACCGGCCACCTCGTGGCCTAGAAAAAGCAGCCTAAAAGCCCGAAGTCCAGACCGCAGCCCGTCGCCAAACAAGCAAAAACACGAAGGCCAGGGGCTCCATGCATGACCTGCGAGGCAAATTGAAAAGCAAAGCAGGACAGCCAAGATCGATCTACGGATCACGGGGGCGCACCCCAACGCATGACGATGACCGTCACGCCGGATACACCAATAAATCCAGCTGGACTGAATACAATGTAGCCCGGCATAGAGGCACCACACACCCCCAATGCTTCACTAATGAAGTAATGGATCATGAATTCCCATAAGGTTTTAAACTCATGAACATTGAATCATATGATGGTACTACAGACCCCGCGGTATGGATAGATGATTTCTTCCTCCATATTCACATGCCCCGCAGAGATGATTTACACGCCGTCAAGTACCTCCCACAAAAACTCAAGGGACCGGCTCGGCATTGGATGAATAGCTTGCCCGCAAACTCCATCGAGAGTTGGGAGAACCTGGCAGACACATTCGTTGACTACTTCCAGGGCACTTACGTGCAACCACCAGATGTTGATTACTTAAGTCACATAACCCAACAGCCCGGAGAGTTAGCCATGAAATTCTAGACTCGGTTCCTAACTAAAAAGAACCGAATTGTCGATTGTCTGGATGTCGAGGCCTTAGCAGCCTTCAAGCATAACATCCGTGACGAATGGCTCACCCGACACCTCGGCCAAGAGAAGCCAAAGTCCATGGCAGGCCTCATGGCACTCATGACCCACTTTTGCGCGGGCGAGGACAGCTGGCTGGCTCGTAGCAACATCACACCAAAAACTCTGGCGATTCAGACGCCAGAGATAGCAACAGCAAGCCACGACGCACTAGACACAAGCATCAGAACATTGGCGACAATGCCGACGACACGACAGTCAACGCCGGATTCAGAGGCTATAAATCCGGACAACGGAAAAATCCATTCAAAAGAAACAATCCGGGCTCGTCCAGTTTGGACGGCATACTCAATGGCTCATGTCAAATTCACAGCACCGCCGATAAACCAGCCAACCACACCAACAGAGAATGTTGGGTGTTTAAACAGGCCGGCAAGTTGAATGCCGAAAACAAGAAAAGGGGCTGCATAGCAATGACGACGAGGAGCCCCGACCACCGAACACAGGAGGATAGAAGAAATTCCCTCCCCAGGTGAAAACGGTGAGTATGATATACGCAACCCATATTCCCAAGCAGTAACGGAAACGTGCACTATGGGACGTCTATGCGATGGAGCCAGTCGCCCCAAAGTTCAACCCATGGTCTTCTTGTCCAATCACTTTCGATCGCAGGGACCATCCTACCAGTATCCGTCATGGCGTTTCTGCCGCATTGGTCGTTGATCCAATCATTGACGGACTCCACCTCACACGAGTCCTTATGGACGGTGGCAGCAGCCTAAACCTGCTTTATCAGGATATAGTGCGCAAAATGGGCATCGATCCCTCAAGGATCAAACCCACCAAAACCACCTTTAAAGATGTGATACTAGGTGGAGAGGCCTATTGTACGGGATCAATCAAACTGGAAGTGTTCTTCGGATCTTCGGACAATTTCCGAAGCGAAGAGTTAATCTTCGACATCGTCCCCTTCTGCAGTGGCTATCATACATTGCTCGGACGAACTACATTCGTTAGATTCAATGCGGTGCCGCATTATGCATACCTCAAGCTCAAAATGCCAGGACCTCGCGGCGTTATAACAGTTAATGGAAACACACAGTGCTCCCTCCGTACGGAGGAGCACACTGCAGCCCTAGCGGCAGAAGTACAAAACAGCCTTCTTCGGCAAACAGCCAATTCAGCGCTGAAGAACCCGTACACCGGCAAGCAAGTCCGGAGTACCCCACAACAGGATCATCCGGCACGTCCAGAGCTCGACTAGCAATTCGGCCTCCGCCCTATCCACAGACAATGCGGCTCGGGCCCCCCAGGACCCGTATACCTTCATCATTTTCTTTCTTTCAGGACCCCACTTTCGGGAAGCCTTTTCAGATAGCCTGATTATCGGACTCATCACGGGAAGGAACAACCAAGGAGGCAAGAGGCTTTGACATACAAGGGAATACCCAGGTGGTCTCTGATACCGATTGTTATACCTGTTTTACATACCCACATGCAGCCTGCCCTTGGTTAGGACATGTCAAATAGTCATATTCTTGCTTATCGCATTACTTGTATACATACACTTTGACGTGTTATTTAAATAACATTGAAAAAAATACATCGTCAGCTTGTTATTATATATTCTTTATCTTTTTCCTTGACTGTTTATATACTATAAATTGCACCCGTACACTTTGGTACAGTCAGTTCGCTAGGGGCTTCAAAGTACCCCATAACACGGCAAGAAAAGTCTGAACACTTTCGACAGTGCGGCACCCCAAACTTATAACATTATATGTATCAGATACGAATCATGTCTTGGGTCAATAGTTGGGTTTGCCCGGCTCCCATGCTTTGGTGCCTTACATTCTGTTATATCGGCTAAGGTAGCGCTGGGAGACCTACTGCGATTGGGTCCCGGTTTTTTCAGACGGGCACCTCAGTAGAGAAAGCCGAAAACTGACTGTCATGATGCGGCGAGAGCTGGTCGCTATTCGAGAGGTCTGAAATCCTTAAAGATTTTTTTCTGATTTGGGCGAGGAATCAGCCTTGTCTGATTTAGGCGTGTATAGCGCCCCAAGTTTGGCCTTCCGAATACATGGGGCTTCGCCAAAGTTTAAAATTGTAGACTTCCATGGCTAAGTGAGAGTGATAAAGCTGTATAGTCCGATTGCCTTGTTCGCTGCGCTAAACACCTCCTTAAAGGACCAAAAATTTGGATAAAGAGTGTTTAGATTCATCCTGAACACCCCAGTACTAGTTACATGGGGGCGGAAGCCGATGATTGGCCAACTTTCAGATTTTTGTAAGAGGCCGCACAGAAGGTAATATTTTAATCCAACAAGCGTTATATAGCGCATATTAACTCGTTTTTCATATTACAGGATGACATGAGTACATTCATTCAAATATTACATCCTTAGCACACTCATCCGCCACAAGGCGGGCACCCTTCAGGACACCCTCATAATACTTCTCGGGGTGACGATGCTCCTTGCCCTCCGGCTGCCCCTCCGTCACCAGCTTTTTAGCGTCCATCTTCGCCTAGTGCATCTTCGCACGGGCGAAGGCCCTGCGTGCACCTTCAATGCAGAGGGACCGCTTAATGACTTCAAGCCGCAAACATGCATTTACCATCCGCCTTACAAGGCCAAAGTAGCTGTCGGGGAGGGGCTCGCCAGGCCATAGCCGGACTATAAGGTCCTTCATGGCCAGCTCGGCCGCCTTGTGCAGTTCGACCAGTTGCTTCAGCTGGTCACTCAAGGACATTGGATGCTCGGACCCAATATACTGGGACCAAAAAAGCTTCTCCATCGAACTCCCTTCCTCAGCACGGTAGAACTCCGCGGCACCCAATATGCTGCGCGGCAGATCTGCAAACAATCCTGGAGCGCTCCGAATTCGGGTAAGTAAAAGGGAAGTCTCCTTCACATGCTTGATTTGCATAATGAATGCCTTACCCGCCGCTATCTTCTTGACCACCTAGATCTCCTGGAGGGCTTTTTGGGCTTCGGCAGTCGCGTCTTGCACGCTCTGGAGGGTCTTCGTACGCTCGGACTCTTGCGTCTTGGAGTCACGCTCCAAGGACTCGAATTTTTTGACGAAGTCTTGGAGCTCTTGTTGGACCTCATTTACCCGAGCCTCCTGCTTCTCGCGCTCGGTGCGCTGCTTGGCCGCCTTGTCTTCGGCCTCAGACAACGCTTTCTTAAGGCCGCCACTTCAGTCATGTCCCCTATTAAAATTCATGATGCTTCTATTAGCATCAATGATTTTCCTTTATATAACACACAAACGGGGTATCACTTACCTTTGTTCTCTTTGAGCTGCCTCTTCATGAGGCCGATCTCTTCCTCAGCCCGCCCTAGGTGCCGCTTCAGTCCGGAGACCTCCGCAGTGCAGGCGGCAGCGGCCAGCAGTGACGCTTGCTTATTCACATACACATAATATGATTAGACTCCTGTGGATGTTATTTGATCCTCTGTTCGGCCTTTCTTTCCAAACACCAAACAGAGCATCAGGGGCTACTATCTATACTATGATATTTCCTTGTAAAGTGATTACTTACCTCAAAACCAGTTAGGAGGCTGGCGCAGGCTTTGGTCAATCCGCTTTTGGCGGACCGAACCTTCTCAATCACCGTACTCATAAGAGTATGGTGCTCTTCGTCAGTGGAAGCACCACGAAGCGCTTCCAGTAAATCGTCTGATGACTCGGGTTGGACAGAGGTCAGCATAACAGGCGGCTCACCCTCCTTAGCAAGGGGCTGCCTACCTGAATCCAGAACCTTTGGAGGTTCCGGTGCAGCATCCTACCGGGGGCCGGACTTGCTACGGCCCCCGTCGTCAAGATCCATGGGGGTCTTTCTCCCATGTGCCCGGTGTCTAGGATTTCTCCTTGGGGCGTCTCCAGAACCATTTCCCACTTCTCCAGTATCCTCTGGGACAACACCTCGGTGTTGTTCGTGGGCCGGGGGGAGGTGGCCGTTGGGAGCGAATAGCTATTCATCTCCGGCTGATTCAAAGACCCATCAGAGGAGGATACGTCGATGCGGGCATTGGACGGACTGCACGATCATGCTTAACATGATAAGAAGCAATAAAGCAAAACATACAGGAAGTATTATAGTGTCCGGATACTTATGACATCGCTCGGGGCTTGTCCCCGGGCAACCACTCCTCGTCGCTGTAGGCGGCTGTGGTGGATTGGTCCGGAGGAAGGGTCCTTCCCTTCTTGGGCCCTTCGGCCTCCCCGGATGGGGCGGCCTTCCTTTTCTTCTCCTACTTGATTGGGGGAGGAATTTCCTCTTCCTCCTCCTAGTCTTCGTTGGAGGAGTGTGCCTTGGCATCTTCGGACAATGTGTCTGATGCGGCCTTGTGCTGGAGACCTTTCCTGGTCCCCGTGGCCTTCTTCTTGGCCTTCTTCCCTGGCACCTCGTAAGGCGGCAGAACCAGCATCTCCGTCAGGAGAACGGTTTCTGGATCTTCAGGTAGTGGAGCCGGACAGTCGATCCACTCCGCCGTCACTAAATAGTCCTGTTAAATCAGCAGGGTGGCTTAGATTCCTCCCACGAACATACTGGGAAAGGGACATCTTGTGAAATATATAAAGAGCTTACCGGATTGGCAGGGCGCTTTGCGCTGAGTCCACGGTCCTCGGTAGTGGGAGGAGGTACTTCGGAGGCCTTGAACAACACCTTCCAAACGTCTTTGTGTGTCGCATCGAAGAGCTCTCGCAGCGTCTGGTGTTTGGCCGAATCGAACTCCCACATATTGAATGCCCGTCTTTGACACGGGATGATCCGGTGGAAAAGCATGACCTGGACCATGTTGACAACCTTGATCTTCTTGCTTTTCATATTTTTAACACAGTTCTAGAGTCCGGTCAGCTCCGCAGGTGAACCCCAGGCTAAACCCTTCTTTTTCTAGGAGGTGAGCCCCATGGGGATGCTGGATCAAAATTCGGGGGCCGCCGCCCAGTTGGCATCGCGCGGCTCAGTGATGTAGAACCACCCCAACTGCCACCCCTTCATGGTATCCATGTAGGACCCTTCGAGCCAGGTAACATTGGGCATCTTGCCCACCATGCACTACTAGGGAAAACCCTAGCAGTAGCGCGGGTTTTGTGCTCACTAGTAGCGTGGGAGGGCGTGCTACTAATAAGGCGCTACAGCTATTGCTTAGCAGCAGCGCGTGCCTGCCCGCTCTACTGCTAGGACAAATAGCTGCAGCGTTTGTTCGGTACCACGCTGCTGCTAAGGTAACTACTTGCAGCGTGTTCTCTGTCCATCGCTACTAGTACTTTTTTTATTTTTTTATTTTTAGTGTATTTATGCGCCATCGTACAAATATTGGTACAATACCAGTTATGAAGTTTACATCATTATGTCCATAACCGTGTGTCAAATGAAGGTGGATTAGGTTCAAGTGGAGGCAATATGTGGTGCATGTCAAAAGTATACTACTAATCCAAACTTGATCTAGTTTGGACTAGTAGTACTTTCCATGTGCACCACATGTTGCCTCCACTTGAATCTAATCCGCCAGCACAAGCTATTTAATCATCCTCATAGTCATTACCACCAACAGTATTTATTTCTGTCTCAAAAAAAAACAGTATTTATTTAATCACCACTAACACTAGCTAATAATAATCATCATAGTCATTACCACCAACACTAGCTATTTTATCATCATAGTAATATAGTGTAGCACATCATCATCCTCAAACTCATTTCTAGCTAGCTAATCACTCCTGCTGCTCTCTCTTAGGTAAAATAACATAAAACATGGATAGCTCTCCTCCTTGATCAAGCTGGAGCATGCAGATGAACATGTCTCCTAATCATGGGTAGCACATCTGTTTGCTGCCCCCTAGTACTTCTCTGCGCTCCCCCATCACATATTTGGTCCAGTCTTGCACTATTAAGCATCCGCCGCTAATCTTGAATGCACTAAAGTAATCTGTAGGATATCTTGGCCGTAAGCTGATAATATTCATGGTACCTTTAGTCTCGATCCCATAAGGCACAACATTCATCAGGGGTCCCTGTTGAAGAACATCGTATGTTAACATACTTAGCAATGAAGTTTAGTTTCAAAAATAATGTATGGAAAAGATGCACTGATGACAAATAGTAAAAATCTTACCATCCTTCCTAAATAGATGTGACCGTAGTTCATTACGAACACTATTGGTCGCACATTTTTCAGTACTAACATTTCTAAATGCAGGAAGAAAAAGTGTCTTGACAGTATCAAGATCCTTAAGCCATGAAACATAATGACTGAGCTCCTCGCAGTTGAGTTCAGCCCCAGGACAGTATACGACCCTTTCTACCAAGCGGTGGACATGTTTGCTTGCAACGAAATAAGCTGAGAATACAAATTAGTTGTCAACTATTTTTGAATAAACAATATCAAAGACATAAATATGGTTGAGAAACTTACATAATGGTATAACTGGAGGCGTCTGCACATCGACCCAGATGTCGGTATTACCTTCAATATCATCTTCTGGACGAATATCAAAGGTGATAACCATATCAGGCTCAAATGCATAAGTCTTGCATAGTGCTCGCCATGTTTTGCATCCAAAATAGGTGTAGTCGTCTGAATTGTACAATTTTGCATGGAAAATATAACCATGCTCGGTCTTCAAGTAAACTTTCTTTTCCTCCATACTATGACTGAAACCTATCTTATCCAATACAAAAACTCTTGCATGGCAGGGGATACGCTAGTAGAATAGTAAAAAAAAATAAGTGGAAGCAAATGAAGCAGATGTCATGCTTAATTACGAAAAAAGACTTGTCGCTGTGACTTACTGTATCCACTTCGAAGTTCTCGTCTAGCTTGATGCTGAAGCGCCTATCATCATCTAGGAAGATTCCATCGCACAGGCCGCGCTCGTCTTTGTAGTATTTGCAAATACCGAAATCCTTTTCGTCGTCAGACATTTCCTATGTTCATAGTTAAAACATTAATTGAAAATCGATCGAAGACAACTACCAAGATACTCAACACACAAATCTGGGGCACTCGATATTTCCTACATATTCTGGCACAAGTCATGCCAAAATTCACGGAAAAATCCGGCATGACCTTTGCTAAAATAGGACATATCGAGCGCCTGAAATTTGCCGGAACGGAAATGAATCAACACTCCGGCAAAACATAGGCCACTCGGAGGTGTAACCTGCAAACATGACAGGCCACTTGGATATTGAGCAACACAAGATATACATTTCAAAATATCTTATAGGACTCAAATTAGCATGCATTCAATAAGCAAAAGTAAATCATCGCATACGTCCGTACATCGTCGAATATTATCACTAATACATCACGAATGGTGTCATACATATAACATCACTAATACAACTAAAACCCTAGCACACGACGGGTATCGGCGCGGGCGGTGGACACCCACAGAGAAGGAACCATCACGGGATCATAGCTCCAGTGAGATCCCCGGAGAACCTGCCAGCTATTGGAGAATGGCCTGTTCTCCAACGCAAACAAGTAGCGACGGACGTGCACGTCCTCCTCACTGACACGGTGACGCACCACCTCCGCGGAGTCCTCGAGCCTCTCGATCGTCACTGGCCCACGTGACCGCCACCAAAGAAGGTTCGGGTCAACGATAGGCTGGCTCCTCACAAACCTACGCCCCACAGTAGGTAGCGCCTCCCAGTACCACCCCGGCGGAGCCCAGTCCCGGACATGGCCGATCTGGTCAAGCAGGTGTCGTCCTCCGCTGACTCGACGACGAGGATGCGGGATAGGTATCGTCCACGTCGAGACGGGAAAAAAATGCTTTAACTAAAAAATAGAAACAAGTTCTTACTAACTAGTTCTATTAGTTCAACTAGTTCTTACTAAAAATAAACTTAATATAAATAAAAATATTCTAGTACCTAATTAGTACCTAGTTCTTAATATGCAACTAAAATAAACTTACTATAAATAAAAATAAACTTAACATGCAACTAAAATATAAAGAAACCCTAGGTAGTGGTAGGGGAGAGGGAGGAGCGGGCGTGCTCACCTCGGGTGCCTGCGACGAGGGAGGGGCAGGGCGGCATCGAGGTCAGGATCGGGGCTTGGGCGCGCGGCGGATAGCGGCCGGCATCGAGGTCGGGGTCGGGGCGGCGTCCGGGGCGGCGTCCGGGGCGGCGTTGAGGTCGGGGATGGCGGCGGTGTTGAATCTGGGGTCGGGGCGGCGTCCGGGGTGGCGTTGAGGTCGGGGGCGGGGGCGGCGTTGAGGTCGGGGGTCGGGGTGGCGTAGAGGGTGCGGAGAGCGCGCGGCGGCCGACGGGCGACGGCAGCGGCGAGAGTGGAGAGAGTTGGATTTGGGGGAAAGTGGCGTGGGGAAGGACGAACCCCGTGGTTAAGTCAGAAGTAGCAGTAGCGCGTTCCGGGAAAAGCGCTGCTGCTATCTTAGCTACAACGCGTTCTCTGATACACGCTACTGCTACTCCTTTCTCTTTTTTCCCTTTTCCATTTAGTTTTCTTCACATTTTATTTGTTTCCTTTCACCTTATTCTATTTCTTTCATTTTCAATTACCTTTCCATTCTCTTTCCATTTAATTTTATAACCTTTAGCAACAACGAGTTTATATTAAAATGCGCTGCTACAAACAACATAGCAGTAGCGCGGTTCATCATAGATCGCTACTACTATGTGTAGCCTATGGGCTAAGCCGTGGGAATTTTAGTAGTAACGTGTGTACAGCAAGACGCGCTACTGCTAGATCTTTATTTGCAGCGCGGTTACCTCAGGCGCGCTACTGCTAATTAGCACCAGCGTGCGTTTTGACCCACGCTACTGCTAAAGTTCTGTGTATAGGGTTTTCCCTAGTAGTGATGGCGCCTCCGAACTCCGCTTGCTGGCCCACCACTATCTTTGGCTTCACGTTGAATATCTTCAGCCACAGGCCAAAGTGGGGCTTGATGTGGAGGAAGGCCTCGCACAGGACGATAAACACCAAGATGTTGAGGATGAAATTTGGGGCTAGATCATGAAAATCTAGCCCATAGTAAAACATGAGCCAACGGACAAATGGGTGGATAGGAAATCCCAGTCCGCGGACAAAGTGGGGGAGAAATACAACCCTCTCGTGGGGTTCCGGAGTAGGGATGATCTGCCCTTCATCCGGGAACCGGTGCGTGATGTCCGCGGCAAAGTATCCGGCCTCCCGAAGCTTTGTGATGTCCTCCTCCATAAAGGAGGATACCATCCACTTGCCTCCTGCTCCGGACATGTCTGGAATGGCTTTACGGAGAAGGTGAGAACTTGGGCGCTGGAGCTCGGGAGTGCGAGAATGGATGAGAAAATAAGGAAGAAGGCGTGGGTGCAGAAGGGGAATCCCTATCTCTTTATAAAGGTGGTAGAAACTGTGCGCCTCCCCACTTGCCCGTTAAAATTGCTTATTCCCCAAGCACCATGATTGATGGCGCGGTTGGGTTACCCACGCCCGTATTGATGAGAATCCCACAATAAGGGGACACGATCTCTGCTTCGTCAAGACGTGCCAAGGAAACCGCCTCACAGTATGTGCAGTAGCTGGTTGTGGAAAAACGGTTCGAATGATGACCGGGCCGTGGAGTGATGTCACGCTACAAAAAGTTGTCAGCAGATTAGACTTGTGGAATATTGTTCTCTCTATGGTGGTATGTGGAATTTGTTTTGCAGAGCCGGACACGACTCTTGTGTTCAAAATCTTTTATGGAGTATTCAGAGAAGGAACCCGCCTTGCAATGCCAAAGACAATCTGCGCGCCGGACTCATCGTCATTAAAGCCTGGTTCAGGGGCTACTGAGGGAGTCCGGGATTAAGGGGTCCTCGGATAGCCAGACTATATACTTTGGCCGGACTATTGGACTATGGAGATACAAAATTGACGACTTTGTCCCGTGTCCGGATGGGACTCTCCTTTGTGTGGAAGGCAAGCTTGGCGATTCGGATATGTAGATCTCCTTCTCTGTAACCGACTCTGTGTAACCCTAGCCCCCTACGGTGTCTATATAAACCGGAGGGTTTAGTCCGTAGGACAACAACAATCATAGTCATAGGCTAGCTTCTAGGGTTTAGCCTCTACGATCTCGTGGTAGATAAACTCTTGTAATACTCATATCATCAAGATCAATCAAGCACGAAGTAGGGTATTACCTCTGGGCCTGAACCTGGGTAAACATCGTGTCCCCCGCCTCCTGTTACCATTAGCCTTAGACGCATAGTTCGGGACCCCCTACCCGAGATCCACCGGTTTTGACACCGACAGTGGTAAACCAACATTTTTACAATGTGTTTAAATGGCCTAAACCAATTAAAGCAGTGGCTAAAACAATAGATTAAATGGCTTCTTAATTTAAAAAATTTGCAAACTATTTCAAAAAAAGCCTCACAATCTTTTTGTTGCAGTGCCAACTATTGCAATGTAATTATGTCGCCAAGTCCCACATTTTACAAAATCCTTTTGGCAGCTCAAATATTACCATGCTTTTTTCTGTAAAAAAAGGAATAGCAGAGGGGGGAGAGAGAAAGCCCCTGCCCCATTGGGCCAAAAGGCCCAGCTGGCCGTCGGCCAACCCTAGCCGGCCCACACCCCTCCCCTGTCATCTTCCCCTTACTCCTGTTTGACCGACCCGCACGAGTGGTCACCGTCGAACCCGCTCGTCGCCTCATGCCTCGCTAATGAGGGGATAAGGATCCCCTCCCTCACCGTCGCCTCGATCCTCTCTCCCCACCCCCACTTGCGCTTCTCCCCCCCCCAGATCCACCTCTCCCCTCTCCCTCTCCTTCGTTCTGGAGAGGAGACCAACGCGGTCGCTGCCATTCTCCGTCGTTCACGTGACCACCGTGTCTTCCTCGCGACCTCATCGTCTCCAACCGCTCCGCCTCCCTCAACTACGCCTCCTGGACGAGCTGCATGACGCCGGGCGCCCCCGAACGCTGCCCCGGCCTCGTCTTCCACTTCGGATCACAGGAGATCGCTGGCGTCGATCCACTGCACATCAGCTCCTAAACCTCCCACGGGCCTTTCTTGCGCCGCGCGGTGAGCCCCTCATCCTCTCCCTCACTCCCCTGGCCTCTTGATCTCCCGTAGCCGCCGCTCTGCTTGCGCCTGAACACGTCACCGCCGACGAGATCGTTGCCGTCATTGTGGGCATCGTCGTGCTCACCTGAGCACAATGACATGCTCCTGGGTCTCCCAGGAGTCCAACGCAACCGCCTGCGCCTCCGCACGAGCCCCCTGTCGCCGTTCCCGCTGAACTTGTTCTCCAACCGCCGCCCTCGCCGCTCGCCACCGTTGCTGCAGGCACGCTCCATCCAAGCCACCACTGCAGTCAGATGCGCCCGAGCCCTGCGGTGCCGTAGGTTCAAACCGCGGCCGAAACGGGCCCTTGAGGCCATTTTCCGACCGGTTCCGGCGCGTCGCCGCCGCTAGTTTGGTCGTCGTCCGCAGACAACCGCCCGCCAACGTGGCCGCTCCGGGCCACCCGCAGGGTCACTGCCCGGTGGGCCCCAGGGTCCCCCTTGACCTGTTGACTGCAGTCAGTGCTGACTGGGCAGCACCCAGTCGCTGACATGCGGGGTCCATCCCTTTAAGCGGAATTAAAATGGTTTATAAATAAATTAATATGATTAGTTAAGCTAAGTAGACACTGACTGTGGGCCCCTGTTAGTTAAATAGATAATTAGTTTAACTTTAAAACTCTGTTAAGGCCTCTGTCTATGACAGGTGGGACCCACTGGTCAATTTGACCAGTCAGCGGGTCTGTTGACCGTTGATGTCATGGTGACGTCATATTGCTTTTCTGTTAATTTAAATAATTTCAGAAAATGCTAAAATCTTTGAAAAATCATAGAAAAATAATCGTAGATCGGATGAAAATGTTTTCTACATGAAAGTTGCTCAGAACGACGAGGCGAATCCGAAAGCATGGTCCATTTACCTATCAGGTGCCTCTAGCTATCTGAACATGGAACATTCCCCCTCCGGTCATCTGTCTGACACAGGTCCGGAACCGGGAATACCTTCCCGGTTGAATCCCCCCTTCACCTATATCTTGTAGCCATACGTTAGGTCACACCCAGCACAACATATTGCCATGTTATGCTTTGTAATGCTATGCTTGCTTTATATTGATTGTTTCTTCCTTGTTTTCTCTCAGGTAGACCCCGAGGCCGATGATGCCCCGGTGATCGACTACGTCGACGACGACCCTTCTTCCCTTTCAGCGGAGCTTCGAGGAAAGCCCCCCCTTTGATCATCCCAATATTTCCTATTCCATTCTCTCATGTTTGCATTAGATTTTGCTACTGTTATTGTTTGCTCCTATTCTTACGCATAGCCTGCTTTTGTATCTACTATTGTACCTTGCCTTCTTATCCTAAACTGCTTAGTATAGGTTGGTTAGTGATCCATTAGTGACCCCCACCTTGTCCTTGTTGCCCCTGCTTCATCATCGAAGACCCGATCAACGGGATCGAAGACCAGGCCCCAGCACCGCACATCCCCTTAGTTGCTCGACACTACTGGGTTACTATCGAGTACCGAGGGTGAGACCTCATCAGCACTTCTGATGTTAACCCTGTAGTGTAGCTATTCAGTTGTGGTCATCGAGGGTGATTTCCCCTTTAACCACTTCCAATATGACTCTGTCATGCAACCCCTCAAGTGTGAACCTCGAGGGTGGTCCCTCTTACTTCACCTTGATGATTACATTGAGTGGAATTCACCAGGGGTGATTCTTTGGGTTTTCCCCTTGAGGTTTGGACACACGGTTACTATGGTTACTATGACTTTACACTGAACCATGTTACTAAAGACGGGTCGACCCTGAGGGGTACCCCCGTGAGCATAATGGCGAGTGATGTGGAGACGGGTTGACCTAGAGGGTGCCCGCGTGATAATTACGAGGCATGGCCGGGCATTCCTAGCCCTTGCCGCAAGTCCTCGAGACAGGGCAACGGGGCCTCTAGCCTGATAGCACTATGATTTGGATATTTGATCCGGACATCTTTCATGAGTGTCTGCTTGTTACTGCGCGTTCCTAATCCACTACGATTTGGATATTTGATCCGAGGGGCCTCTAGCCTGATAGCACTAACCATCATGTGGGCATAGTATGGGCGTTCTACGTTATATGCATCAACCGAAGCTTAATAGACGTCAGCGGCTGAGCGGCGCACGCCGGGTTGGACTGGTAAGCACCTGCCTTTTTGAAGGAGGTAGCTAGGTCTGCTCACCAGCTGCCCACGCAACATGGAGGAGTTCCCGGGGCGATGGCCCATGACCCCTGGGGGCATAGGTTTAGTCCGGCGTGCTTACCTCTCTATTAAGCCTAGGTCGGGTTGCGGCGTATTGTTTGGCCGAGGCCGGGCATGACCCAGGAAAGTGTGTCCGACCGGAGTTAATCGAGCGTGGTGGGTAAGTTGGTGCACCCCTGTAGGGAAGAAAACATATATCGATAGCCTGTCCTACAGTAACGGACACTTGGAATTGTATCCTGATCGATACGACTAGAACTGGATAATTATGATGAGAAATGGATAGTATGGCTCTGGGATTTTGTCCTCGCGGAGAGTCGAGAAAGGATCTCTGGCCGAGGTTGATAGCACTACTACTACTTTACTTTATGCTACTCTACTCCCTCCTGTTTGCTGCAAGATGGTGCTTTCTAGAAGATGCTAGTCTTCGATAGGACGAGGCCTTCTCTCTATACTGGCATTTCTGCAGCCCAGTCCACATATACAGCCTTCCTTTGATAATGTTGCATATGTAGTATAGATTCTTGCTTGTGAGTACTTTGGATGAGTACTCACGGTTGCTTTGCTCCCCCTTTTCCCCCTCTCTGTTTTTATTTTCGGCTGATGCAACCAGATGTCGGAGCCCAGGAGACAGATGCCACCGCCGGTGCCTACCACTACGTGGAGACCCCTGACGACCAGGAGTAGTTAGGAGGCTCCCAGGTAGGAGGCCTTGTCTTTTCGATCATAATGCTTTTATGCTGGCCTTCTTAAGGCAAACTTGTCTAGCTTATGTCTGTACTCAGATATTGTTGCTTCCGCTGACTCTTGTGTTTTCGAGCTATGTATTCGAGACCTCGAGGCCCCTGGCTTGTAATATAAAGCTTGTATTATTTTTTAATTTGTGTCTAGAGTTGTGTTGTGATATCTTCCCGTGAGTCCTTGATGTTGATCGTACACATTTACATGTATGATTAGTGTACGATTGAATCGAGGGCGTCACAAGTTGGTATCAGAGCCAACTTCCTGTAGGTAGCCCCCTTTCCAACTCCTTGGCCGAAGTTGAGTTTTGTCACTAAAAAACTTTTACTAACATGGCTGTGTGTCTTACGGGCCCACATCGCCATTGGGTGGTATTAGAATCTTTTACTCCTTGTCTATACTCTGGGACTCTGATCTCCCTTGCATTCGGGTTAAACGAATTTACTAACTCTAACTCTAGGTTCTCGTAATTACTTTCTCCCGGAGAGCCCCTCAGTCCAAATGGTCGCTTGCTTCAACAAAAGATTCTGAAGATACTCTTTGATGTTTTTCGAGACCTTTGTGCCCACCGACCATGCAATTCACTATCATCGATAAATCCCTATGGATAGTTGCTTACACTTGTCGTCCATACCTTCATTTCCATTTGCTCTTGTTATTACAAGATACCTTGAAATACTTTCTGATATTCCGAGAATCCATTATTCTTGCTGCCTTGCAGCTCCTTTTTTCGCATGAATACATGTTCTAATAATTCCTCACACTTATCGAGGATTTTTTTCATTCCTTGTTATTCATGTGTTTCACAAAATACCCTAAAATGCTATTCGACCTTCCAAGAATCCTTTGCAACCTAATGCTTTGGAAAGTCTTGTGTGCCTGCATTATGGTCAATTTATATTTCTAGTAATCTTTGTTTATATCCTCTGTCACTATCGTTTTGAGTCCCTTGACCCAATATGTTGCGAATGCTCGCAATCCTCAATCAGATCCTAGCATTCACCCTTCCGACTCAGACGTCACTTTGAACTTGAGCTTGTTCTTGGCAAATCAAACCTTGATCGATTGTCGATCTATATCGATTCAACTCAATTATCTTTTGATTAGAGCCTCTGCTTCTGATATTCTGATTTAAAATTGTAATCCCTTTGTATTTAAGCTTTGAAGTTATCCAGATATATCTATAATACGCTGCCTTTGCATTCTTTCTTCCTTTGGTTGAGTACCAATAATCACATCAGGTCCTTTGTGGAACGCCAAATCCTTTGTAGGATATTATCCGACAGTGTCTTTCACATTCTAAATTCTCGTGAGTTTTTCCCTGACACATAACGCTTATGGTAAACACTATCCTCTCTTTTTTGTGAACCATGCTTACTTTCGAGCTGGTGTTAAGTAGTGTTGAAGTTCGTGGTATATGTTCCTAAGATGCCCCGATGGGTTGAACCTATGCCTTTTCTAATCTGTGTGAACCCAGAAACTTCGACAGGCCATACCCTACTGGTGTTATGCCAGATAAAAATTCAACACTACAACTTCGTCGAAAGTGAGAAGTGAATGAAAGGTTTTGCATTGGAGAAGTGGGAGTCGACCTTGAACTTTGTGTTCATGCCCATGGAACTAATGTGGAACTTATCATGGAAGCTTCTTGTGATATAATAATCTCCTTATTATAAGTTCATATGGTACCTACGTTTGGTCCTTTGAAACTGTGGTTCTCACCATGATTGTTCCCCTTTAATTCCATTTCTCAGACAAGTTAAAGCACTTGTCTTCTGTGATCAATGCATCTCCGCAACCTCTATTTTGATCTTTCTTCGAGTATTACCCTCCGGTACCTCGAGAATATCAAAGAATTGTGTTGCTTCCTATATGAGTCTTCATCTAGTATTGCTTCTCATAGATTTCTGATTTCCCCCGGGATCTGAGTTATTAATCACTTGAGAACACCGATAAGTGAATCGATTCTGCACTCTGATTCTATAACTCTAAGTAATTTTCGTTGCTTACTAGTTTAATAATCCTTCAAGTCATTCCTAGCCTGATCAGCTATATCATTATCGGGCAACTTTTTAACTGTGCTACCTGGTCCTTCTTCCCGGAGCAAAGTTTTTGATGATGAGCTAAGCTTACGTCAATCTTCCTCATCATATCATTTTTCCTTGAACAACAAGCTTGATTTCAAGTTTGTGTCATACCCGTGGTTCGAATAATCTTTCGCTTCATCATTCCTTTGACTTGATGTCGTCGCCAATCAATTACATCTTCATGAAATCTCTCGACAAATGCGTCATGATCATCATCAACATTCTGATGCTCTTTCAGGTTAACAATTGAACTCATGATGAGAAATACCATCCTTGACCCTCGATGATTTGTGTTATCATAGACAACATTCTTGGCTCCCCCAACACGAATTTGTTCATTTAAATTTTGGAAATACATCCTTTTTGACACATCGATGGATTTTTGTTGAAACCATCGGCCACCTCCTCATCTTCCCTGATAAAATTGCATGAGGTGTTCAAGTAATTCCCGATGGATCCTTTGTGTTCCCAAGGTCCGGCCTTTACCTGATGACCATGTCAATGCTATCCAAAAGTATGACTGTGTTACTCCAAACATCATTAAGAACATTGGAGGTGCAATGCTAAATGTTTCTTGATCAATTATCCAAACACCGCTGTATGGGTAAATATCATGATTCTCCTTGCTCCATTAACTAAATGGATAAGTACTTGATGTCCTATCATGTATATCATGCTCTGTTTGTTCTTGGGAAGCATATACTCTAATACTTTTGTATAAGCACCCTTTTCCTTTCCATTGGTCTGGTTAAACTAATAACAACATTTTCCTTTCCATTTTTTAACCTTTCTTGTGATCTATATGATCTAAGCAGTAATAGTTCCCTGCTTATGAAAACACCTCGATGTACAATTTGTCAGTAAGACCTTGTTATTATTGTTGTTGACATTTTGGTAACCACCGATGGACGAGAACTTTGCCTATTGGTCTGCCTCGTTCAACGAGAAGGAAAATAGTTCTCTCCATCCCTCGCCCTTTGTACCAACGTTGTTGACAACATAACTGACAGTGTATCATTTGATGTACCTTGCTATCGGCCCCCTTTCTACTTTTAACCCACATGGTGGGCTCATAACCCATAGTTCCACGGGATCGGAACCTGATTCTCCTGTATATCCTTTATTTCGAAGTATCATTTGCTCTTGGCTTTGTGTGTTGTCACGAGCCACCGTCAGAGAGATGATCTATTCCCGGTGCTCTGAACCCCCTTCTCACACTCTGTTCAGGTATCGATCGTTTGTCCATTCGCTTGAAACTTCCTATTGTACATTCATATTTTGCTCTTGATGTTTTCTTAAGTTTCAACTCTAGAGATACTTCTGCCACATTCCCTGAATTGTTCACCAGATAATTAACCCTCTAAGGGTCAATTTTCCCGAAGTTACTCTTTACTTCGCACTTAAATCTCGGGACGAGATTTCTTGTAGTGGAGGAGATTTGTAACACCCCCAGTGTCATGCTACAGTAATCCCGTGTTAATGGTGCAATGTCATCACATTACTGTTGCTAATCTTCACTTGATGCAATTCACAATTCAAATTCAAATCCAATCTGAAGTGAAAAATTCATATTTGTCAGACATGAAAACTAAAATGTTCATCATGTGGCAAATAATCATTTGTTAATATTGATGGTAAACCAACATTTTTGCAAGGTGTTTAAATGGCCTAAACCAATTAAAGCAGTGGTAAAACAATATATTAAATGGCTTTTTAATTTATAAAAATCGCAAACTATTTCAAAAAAAGCCTCACAATCTTTTTGTGGCAGTGCCAACTATTGCAATGTATTATGTGGCCAAGTCCCACATTCTACAAAATCCTTTTGGCACCTCAAATATTACCATGCTTTTTTCTGTAAAAAAAGAATAGCGGAGGGGAGAGAGAGAAAGCCCCTGCCCCACTGGGCGAAAAGGCCCAGCTGGCCGTCGGCCCACCCTAGCCGACCCACTCCCCTCCCCTGTCGTCTTCCCCTTACTCCTATTTAACCGACCCACATGAGTGGTTGCTGTCGAACCCGCTCGTCGCCTCGTGCCTCGCTGACAAGGGGATAAGGATCCCCTTCCTCCCTGTTGCCTCGATCCTCTCTCCCCACCCTGACTTGCACTTCTCCTCCCACAGATCCACCTCTCCCTCTCCCTCTCCTTTGTTCTGGAGAGGAGACCAACGCGGTCGCCGCCATTCTCTGTCGTTCACGCGACCACCGTGTCTTCATCGTGACCTCATCGTGTCCAACCGCTCCGCCTCCCTCGACTATGCCTGCCCAACGAGCCGAAGGACGCCGGGCGCCCCTGAACGCTTCCCCGGCCTCGTCTTCCACTTCGGATCACAGGAGCTCGCCGGCGTCGATCCACTTCAAATCAGCTCCTAAACCTCCCACGAGCCTTTCTTGCACCGCGCGGTGAGCCCCTCATCCTCTCCCCTCACTCCCCTGGCCTCTTGGGCTCCCGTAGTCGCTGCTCTGCTTTTACCTGAACTCGTCGCTTCCGACGAGGTCGTTGCCATCATTGTAGGCATCGTCATGCTTACCCGAGCAAAACGACCTGCTCATGGGTCTCCCAGGAGTCCAGCGCGACCGCATGTGCCTCCGCTCGTGCCCCCTATCGCCGTTCCCGCTGAACCTGTTCTCCAACCGCCGCCCTCGCCGCTTGCAACCATTGCTGCATGCACGCTCTGGCCAAGCCACCACTGCAGTCAGATGCGCCCGAGCCCTGCGGTGCCGTAGGTTCAAACCGCGGCCGGACCGGGCCCCTGAGGCCGTTTTCCGGTCGGTTCCGGCGCGTCGCCGCCGCTAGTTTGGTCACTGTCGGTGCACAACCGCCCGCCGACGTGGCCGCTCTGGGCCACCCGCAGGGTCACTGCCCGGTGGGCCCTAGGGGCCTCCTTGACCTATTGACTGTGGTCAGCACTGGCTGGGCAGCGCCTAGTCGCTGACATGCTGGGGTCCATCCCTTAAGCAGAATTAAAACAGTTTATCAATAAATTAATATGATTAGTTAAGCTAAGTAGACACTGACTGTGGTCCCCTATTAGTTAAACAGATAATTAGTTTAACTTTAAAACTCTGTTAAGGCCTATCTCTATGACAGGTAGGACCCATTGGTCAGTTTGACCAGTCAGCGGGTCTGTTAACCCACTATTGTCATGCTGACATCATATTCCTTTTCAGTTAATTTAAATAATTTCAGAAAATGCTAAAATCTTTGAAAAATCATAGAAAAATAATCGTAGCTTGGATGAAAATGTTTTCTACATGAAAGTTGCTCAGAACGAGGAGGCGAATCCGAATACGATGTCCGTTTACCTGTCAGATGCCTCTAGCTATCTGAACATGGAACATTCCCCCTCCGGTCATCTGTCTGACACACATCCGGAACGGGAAATACCTTCCTGGTTGAATTCCCCCTTCACCTATATTGTGTAGCCAAACATTAGGTCACACCCGACACATCATATTGCCATGTTATGCTTGCTTTATATTTATTGTTTCTTCCCCCTCTTCTCTCCGGTAGACCCCGAGGCCGATGATGCCCCGGTGATCGACTACGTCGACGACGACCCTTCTTCCCTTTCAGCGGAGCTTCCAGGCAAGCTCCCCCTTTGATCATCCCGACATCGGCCATCCCATTCTCTCATGCTTGCATTAGATTTTGCTACTGTTATTGTTTGCTCCTATTCTGATGCATAGCCTGCTTTTGTATCTACTGTTGTACCTTACCTGCTTATCCTAAACTGCTTAGCATAGGTTGGTTAGTGATCTATCAGTGACCTCCACCTTGTCCATGTTTCCCCTGCTTCATTATCGAAGACCCGATCAACGGGATCGAAGACCAGGCCCCGGCACCGCACATCACTTCCCCTTAGTTGCTCGACACTACTGGGTTACTATCGAGTACCGAGGGTGAGACCTCATCAACACTTCTGATGTTAACCCTGTAGTGTAGCTATTCGGTTGTGGTCGTCGAGGGTGATTTCCTCTTTAACCACTTCCAATACGACTCTGTCGTGCAACCCCTCAAGTGTGAACCTCGAGGGTAGTCCTTCTTATGTTCACCTTGATGATTACATCGAGTGGAATTCACTGGGGGTGATTCTTCGGGTTTTCCCCTTGATGTTTGGACACACGGTTACTATGGTTACTATGAATTTACACTGAACCATGTTAATAAAGACGGGTCGACCCTGAGGGGTGCCCCCGCGAGCATAATGGCGAGTGATGTGGATATGGGTTGACCTGGAGGGTGCCCGCGTGATAATTACGAGGCATGGCCGGGCATTCCTAGCCCTTGCCAGAAGTCCTCGAGACGGGGCAATGGGGTCACATCTTTCATGAGTCTTTGCTTGTTATCGCGCATTCCTAATCCACTATGATTTGGATATTTGATCCGAGGGGCCTCTAGCCTAATAGCACTAACCATCACGTGGGCATAGTATGGGCGTTCTGTGTCGTATGCATCAGTGGAAGCTTAATAGACGTCAGCGACTAAGCGGCGTGCGCCGGGTTGGACTGGTAAGCACCTGCCTTTTTGAAGGAGGTATCTAGGTCTGCTCACCTGCCTCCCACGCAACGTGCAGGAGTTCCTGGGGCGATGGCCCATGACCCCTGGGGGCATAGGTTTAGTCCGGCGTGCTGACCTATCTATTAAGCCTAGGTCAGGTTGCGGCGTATTGTTTGGCCGAGGCCGGGCATGACCCAGGAAATTGTGTCCGACCGGAGTTAATCAAGCATGGTGGGTAAGTTGGTGCACCCCTGCAGGGAAGAAAACATCTATCGATAGCCTGTCCTACGGTAACGGACACTTGGAATTGTATCCCAATCGATAGAACTAGAACTGGATAATTGTGATGAGAAATGGATAGTACGGCTCTGGGATTTCGTTCTCGCAGGGAGTCCAGAAAGGATCTCTGGCCGAGGTTGATAGCACTACTACTACTTTACTTTATGCTACTCTACTCCCTCTTGTTTGCTGCAAGATGGTGGTTTCCAGAAGATGCTATTCTTTGATAGGACTAGGCCTTCTCTCTATTCTGGCATTTCTGCAGCCCAGTCCACATATACAGCCTTCCTTTGATAATGTTGCATATGTAGTGTAGATTCTTGCTTGCGAGTACTTTGGATGAGTACTCATGGCTGCTTTGCTCCCCCTTTTCCCCCTCTCTTTTTTTTCTTTCCGGTTGATGCAACCAGATGTCGGAGCCCAGGAGCCAGATGCCACCGCTGGTGCCTACTACTACGTGGAGACCCCTGATGACTAGGAGTAGTTAGGAGGCTCCCAGGCAGGAGGCCTTGCCTTTTCTATCATAAATGCTTTTGTGCTGGCCTTCTTAAGGCAAACTTTTCTAACTTATGTCTATACTCAGATATTGTTGCTTCCGCTGACTCTTGTGTTTTCGAGCCCTCGAGGCCCCTGACTTGTAATATAAAGCTTGTATTATTTTTTAATTTGTGTCTAGAGTTGTGTTGTGATATCTTCCCATGAGTCCTTGATCTTGATCGTACACATTTGCGTGTATGATTAGTGTATGATTGAATCGAGGGCGTCATAGAGGTCATACAGTGGGACAGTATGTGGATGAGTTTAACAAGTTAGCATGCTATGCCCCAGATGATGTGGCCACAGATGCCGCAAAGCAGGAGAAGTTTCTTGAGGGACTCAATGATGAGCTGAGCATGCAGTTGATGGTGGCAACATTCAACAACTACCAGGTGTTGGTAGACAGGGCCCTCATGATAGAAGGCAAGCAGCAACAGATTCACAATTGCAAGAGGAAGTATGGACAAGGGAGGAACACTTCTGGAGCTCAGCAGAAGACCTGCTATTCCCCGTATTCGGGAGGACATACTCATAACCATGGAGGCCATAACCATGGAGGACACACGCACAATGGAGCAAGTGTGCACAACCATAGTGGCCCCAGGATTGGCAATGGGAATGGAGGAAGCAGCAGTCAGAATCGTTCCAACCCCTCGACACCAGCCAAGAGGGATCTGAGCCACATTACTTGTTCCAAGTGCCAGAAGACCAGACATTATGCGAATGATTGTCCTGAAGCCAATAATGGAAATGGCAATGGAGGTTCTGCCAAGAAGCCCAACCCCTTCACCAAAGGTCAGGTGAACCACGTCAGTGTGGAGGAGATTGAGGATCAACCCGACACAGTTTTTGGTAAGTTTTTGATTAATGCATTTACAACACTTGTTCTTTTCGATACTGGTGCATCTCATTCATTCATATCAAGGGGACTTTTGGATAAGTAGAAGTTGCCAACAGTAGCCCTTAAGTCACCTATGTTAGTAAGTTCCCCAGGAGCGAAGTATATGGCTTGTAGGGGATGCTATCAGTTGCCAGTAACCATAGGTAGACATGCTTTCCCCACCAACCTGATTATTCTGGAGTCACAAGGATTGTATGTGATACTAGGCATGGATTGGCTATCCAAGTTTGAGGGAAACATCGATTACGCTAGTAAATCAATTCTTCTCACCACCCCGGAAGGAAAGAGGATCAAGTATGTATCCAGGCATGCACCAAGGAGGACTCAGGTGAATTCCTTATCAGGAGTTGTACAGGAGGAAGTACCAGTGGTGAAGGATTATCCCGGCGTATTCCAAGAAGAGTTACCAGGCATGCCACTAGATTGAGACATTGAGTTTTTGATTGAGCTATTGCCAGGCACCGGACCTATATCCAAGAGATCGTTCCGGATGCCTGCAAAGATTCTGGAGGAAAGCAAGAAGCAAATAAAGGAGTTACTGGAGAAAGGTTACATTGGACCGAGTTCATCACCTTGGGGAGCCCAGTGCTTCTAGTGGAGAAGAAGGATGGATCTTTGAGGATGGTTGTTGATTATCATGCGCTGAACAAGGTGACGATCAAGAACAAATACCCTCTGCCGATGATCAATGATTTGTTTGACCAGTTGCAAGGAGCTAAAGTTTTCTCCAAGATCGATCTTCGATCAGGTTATCACCAGTTGAAGATCCGGGAGAAGGATATACCCAAGACAGCTTTTACCACGAGGTATGGGCTATATGAGTATACAATTATGTCATTTGGTTTGACTAATGCCCTATTTTATGAGTATGATGAACAAGGTGTTCATGGAGTTTTTGGATAAGTTCGTCGTGGTGTTCATCGATGACATTTTGGTCTACTCGAAGAATGAAGAGGAACATGAGGAGCATTTGCGCTTGGTTCTTGAGAAGCTCGGAGAACATCAGTTGTATGCCAAGTCAGCAAATGTGAGTTTTGATTGAAGGAAGTTGGATTTCTCGGACATGTTATATCCGGCGAAGGAATAGCAATAGACCCTACCAAGGTTGCTTCTGTCACTAAATGGTTGGCACCCACCTCAGTGGGAGAGATCAGAAGTTTTCTTGGACTCGCAGGTTATTATCGGAGATTTATTGAGAATTTCTCCAAGATTGCAAAGCCAATGATGGAGTTATTGAAGAAGGACACCAAGTTTAAATGGACTGATGATTGTGAGGCCAGTTTTCAGGAGTTGAAGAAACATTTGGTTACAACCCGAGTGCTGATCCTCCCAGACCAATGCAAGGATTTCCAAGTATATTGCGACGCTTCATGTCGAGGACTTGGAGGTGTGCTTATGCAGGAAGGAAGAATTGTTTCATATGCCTTGCGACAGCTTTGACCTCATGAGTTGAATTATGCTGCACGTGATTTGGAGTTAGCAGCCGTAGTGCATGCACTCAAGACATGGAGACACTTTCTCATTGGAAACCGTTGTGATGTATACACAGATCATAAGAGTTTGAAGTACATCTTCAAGCAGAAGGAGTTAAACCTCAGGCAAAGAAGATGGTTGGAGCTCATAAAGGATTATGATATGAGATTGCATTATCATCCAGGAAAGGCCAATGTCATAGCAGACGCGTTGAGCCGCAAGAGTTATGTTAACACTCTCATAATAGGAGGATTACCTAAGGAGTTGGCAGATGACCTTCGAGAGCTATGCTTGGAGATAGTTTCGAGAGGTTATGTAGCAGCATTGGAAAACCAGTCCACTTTGTTGAGTAAGATCAGGGAAGCCCAGAAGACGGACATGGAGATTGCTGAGATAAAGGAAATGATGAGTAAAGGAAAGGCTAAAGGATTTCATGAGGATGAGCATGACACTTTATGGTTTGAAGATCGTATATATGTGCCTAATGACCCTGAGACCAGGAACTTGATTCTGCAAGAGGCCCATGATTCACCTTACTCGATTCACCCAAGCAACACTAAGATGTATTTGGATTTGAAGGAAAGTTTCTGGTGGACAGGAATGAAGAAGGATATTGTTGAGTATGTAGTAGTATGTGATGTATGTCAGAGAGTTAAGGCAGTGCATCAGAAACGAGCAGGATTACTACAGCCGTTGCCGATAGCCGAATGGAAGTGGGATAAACTTGGCATGGATTTTATCACTGGATTACCCAGGACTCGTTCAGGCTATGACTCTATCTGGGTTGTAGTCGATCGTCTGACTATAGTAGCCCATTTCATCCCGGTGAAGACAACTTATATGAGTGCTAAGTTGGCAAAGATATACATGACCAGGATCGTACGTCTGCATTGAGTTCCGAGGACCATTATATCAGATAGAGGAACACAGTTTACTTCAAAGTTTTGGAATCAGTTGCATGAAACTTTGGGTACCAGGCTAGAGTTCAGTACAACCTTTCATCCACAGACAGATGGACGGATTGAGAGAGTCAATCAAATTCTGGAGGACATGTTGAGAGCTTGTGCTCTAGATTATGGATCTAGTTGGGATGACAATTTGCCCTATGCAGAGTTCTCTTATAACAACAATTATCAAGCCGGTTTGAAGATGGACCCTTTCGAAGCTTTGTACGGGAGGAGGTGCGGGACACCGTTATCATGGGATGAAGTTGGAGATCGATAGTTGTTCGGACTAGACTTAATAAAAGAGTCTGAGGAGAAGGTTAAGTTGATTCAAGAAAGACTCAAGGTAGCCCAGTCCAGGCAGAAGAGTTATGCGGATACTAAATGCAACAAGATAATCTACGAACTCAAAGACAGAGCATATCTTCGCGTGTCCCCACTTCGAGGAGTTAAAAGTTTTGGAGTCAAGGGATAGCTAGCACCATGTTTTGTCGGACCGTACAAAGTTTTGGAACGCATGGGAGAAGTTGCGTACAAGCTGGAATTTCCCGAAGGATTGTCAGGAGTTCATGATGTGTTTCACGTTTCCCAGTTGAAGGAGTGCCACACAAAGATGGCCGATATTCCTCTAAGAGATACAGTGCCACTGGAAGCAATTCAGTTGGACAGTGATCTGACCTACGAAGAGAAGCCAGTCAAGATTCTTGAGTTTTCTAGCAGAGTTACTCGTATCAAGGTTATCAAGTTTTGCAAAGTTCAGTGGAGCCATCATACCGAAGAGGAAGCCACCTGGGAGCGAGAAGAAGATCTTCGCAAGGACCACCCGAACATTTTTGCTGACCAACCCGAATCTCGAAGACGAGATTTAGCTTAAGGGGCGTAGGTTTGTAACATCCCAATTTTAATTTGGATGTTATACATAGGTCATCATATGCATATCATATTTTATTTTGCATTTTGCTGTGATCCTAGAAATCTTAAGCAACTCAAGGACCCAAGGAGAGAGTTGGAGGTTTCACAATTTTCATATTTATTTTTTTTCAAATTTGAAAAGAGGATCAATTTGATTTTAATATTTTTTTCTCCAATTATTTCCAATAAGAAAAATAAATGAGATAATATAATATGACTTCTTCAACAGAAGAGAAATATTGGAGAAGAAAATTTAAAATCAAATTATTATGTTTGAAAAGTTTGAAGATAACATGCCATGGCACTCCATGCATGTACATGTGTCCATGCCGTGAGACCAATATGTTTGAAAATTCCTTCTAATTTACTGCACATGGAATTAACTCGCACACAAGTACACAAATATGATTTTTCAAACCGTTATGGTTAGCCATTGCATGTACATCTAGTTCAAATTTGAATTACGGTCATTAAATGGCTAGGAAATCACTTAAATGTCTTCTAAAGGTCAAATGACCCCTGAAATTTTCCAAATTTTCACATGACAGTTTGTATCAGTGCACATTACATGTAGAAAAAATTTGAAGGCCGTAAGAGGAAGCTATCTACCATTCGTCACCAAAAATGCATTGTACCCTCTCGGAACCACGAGCCTTCTAGTAAGTTGCTCCGTTTGTGAGGGGTGTGTGTCCAAACTTTCGTCAAACAGGCCAATATTTGTACCACATCATCTTGGTGGCATGACATTACATCAAACAAAGTTTCATGTTTTCCTGATCATTTTATAATATTTTGGAATTAAAATTTCATGGCACTCCATGCATGTGTCCATGTCGTGAGACCAATATGTTTGAAAATTCCTTCTAATTTACTACATATGGAATTAACTCGCACACAAGTACACAAACATGATTTTTCAAACCAATATGGTTAGCCGTTGCATGTACATCTAGTTAAAATTTGAACTACGGTCATTAAATGGCTAGGAAATCACTTAAATGTCTTCAAAAGGTCAAATGACCCCTGAAATTTTCCAAATTTTCACATGATAGTTAGTATCGGTGCACATTACACGTAGAAATTTTTTGAAGGCCGTAAGAGGAAGCTATCTGTCGTTCGTAATCAAACATGCATTGCTCCCTCTCGGAACCACGAGACTTCTATTGAGTTGCTCTGGTTTGTGAGGGGTGTGTTTACAAATTTTCGTCAAACAGGCCAATATTTGTACTACATCATCTTGGTGGCATAACATTACATCAAGCAAAGTTTCATGTTTTCCTGATCATTTTTTAATATTTTGGAATTAAAATGCCATGGCACTCCATGCATGTGTCCATGCCGTGAAACCAATATGTTTGAAAATTCCTTCTAATTTACTGCACATGGAATTAACTCGCACACAAGTACACAAACATGATTTTTCAAACCGTTATGGTTAGCCGTTGCATGTACATCTAGTTCAAATTTGAACTACGGCCATTAAATGGCCAGCAAATCACTTAAATGTATTCAAAAGGTCAAATGACCCCTGAAATTTTCCAAATTTTCACATGATAGTTAGTATTAGTGCACATTACACGTAGAAAGTTTTTGAAGGCCGTAAGAGGAACCTATCCGCCGTTCGTCAGCAAACATGCATTGTTTCCTCTCGGAACCACGAGCCTTCTAGTGAGTTGCTCCCGTTTGTGAGGGGTGTGTGTCCAAACTTTCATCAAACAGGCCAATTTTTGTACCACATCATCTTGGTGGTATGACATTAGCTCAAGCAAGGTTTCATGTTTTTAATTTTTTGGAATTTAAATGCGATGGCACTCCATGCTTAATTGTGTCATAGCTGTTAGACCAATATGTTTGAAAAATCCTTCCAATTTACTGCACGTGGAATTAAATTGCGCACAAGTACACAAAATATGACTTTTCAAGCCATTTTGGTTAGCTGCTACATGTACATAATTCAAATTTCAATTACGGTCATGTAACATCCCAATTTTCAATTTGGATGTTATACAAAGATCATCATATGCATATCATATTTTTTTTTGCATTTTGGTTGTGATCCTAGAAATCTTAAACAACTCAAGGATCCAAGAAGATAGTTGGAGGTTTCACAAATATTCATATTTGAATTTATTTCAAATTTGAAAAGAGGATCAATTTGATTTTATTATTTTTCTCTCCAAATATTTCCAATGCTAAAAATAAATGAGAGAAGATAATATGACTTCTTCAATAGAAGAAAATACTGGAGAAGAAATTTTAAAATCATATTATTATTCTTCTGTATTTCATTTGCTATTTTATTTGAATTCGAGAAAACTTGCATTTTCGAAAATTGCATTTTAGTCCAGAAAAATGTTCATCTTGCTCTAAATATTAGGCTTGGACGATGAAAATTGTTTCTGGAATTTCTCAGATTTTTTATATTGATTTACGATTTTTCTCTGAGGCGAAAATTATTTTAAAAAAAAGTTTCCTGGACCGAACTGGGCTGTCCGAGCACCGCTGCCTTCCCGCTCGGGAGTCCAACCCCGAGCCACCTCGCGCCGCCGCCGGAGTCCCCTTGGACTTTGGGGTGCCTTGCCCCTTCCCTAAGGCCGCCGCACCCCCTGCCCTTATATACCACTGCGCCGCCGCCCTCTCCTCCTCACCCAAAGCCGCCACCGCCCGCAGCACCCACCGCCACTGCGCCGCCGCCCTGCACTGCTGTTGTTGCCGCTGCTGCCCCGCGTCGCCGCCGCCGCACGCCTTGCCGCCCCGTCCCGCCGCCGCCCGCCGAATTTCTCGCTGCTGGTCAATCTCGACTAAACGTTATAAACCGTTCGGTTTTATTCCGCTTTTTTAGTTTAGTCGGTTTAGTAGGTTAGATCGGTTTTTTAGGTTAATCTAGTTAACGAACGTTCGTTCGTTTAGATCGGTTAGCGAACGTTTTCGTTAGTTTAGTTATGTTAGTGAATGTTCACTCCGTAGTTTTTCCTTTTAGTTTTACTTCCGACCAGGGACCTATTCGTGAATAGTTTTATCGCGATTTAGCCCCTGATCTTAAAACTAGCGTAACTTTTTGCTTGTTTGTCCAAATTAGATGAAACCGGTGCCTAAATCATCGTTATGATCTCTTCTTTCGAGTTAACCAACTTGAACATGATTTTGACACTTTAAAATTTGAGTTTAGTCCAGATTAGTAAACGATCTTGTTTCGTTCGTATCTTGAGTTTCGTTTCTCTGTTTGAGTTGTTTCTTTTTTCAAATCGTAGCTAATCACATGTACTTACTGTTAAGATCTAATCCACATGAAAATAATGATGTTAGGTTTTTTTCCTGTTTAGTTTAGCCGTTTGCTTGTTTAGTGTTTGATTTGGATCTTTTCCCGTTTTCTCGTTGTTTCGCTTGAGTGATTGCTTATGTATGCTACCGTGTGTCTACGCTAGATTACCCGGAGTGCGAAGCTTGTTACTACGAATCTATAGAATTTGCAGATCGTCAACAAGGCAAGTTACACTTTGATCATACTCTTCTATACCCAGTTTTTACTATGCATTAGTATTGCTCCTCAAATATTTGCATGAGTAGGATTGGGAACATGTGGTTTGGTTGTAGTAGTTGAGGTTGGAACCTAATACCTTTTGATCACCCCGGGAATATATGTTATGCTTTATTATTGCTTAGCCATGCTCGTAGACGGGGATTGGAACGTGATTCACATGGAAGTTATGAGAGTTATAAATCTTGGATAACATTAAGGTGGCAACTTCAATACACATCTGGGTGGATTGGTTGGGGCACTTGGGGAACCCAGTGTTGTCCATTAAGGGAAATCCTGGGGTATCCATGTGCTTTATCCTCGGTTCACCACCCAGGCTCAAAGGGATCATATGATATTTCATGTCTAGAAACTTCCGTGTGCAGCCACAAGCCATTATGGGCTCTGGCATGGTTGAGTAAGTTGTATGAGCTCTCTAAGAGGTGGACTAGCAGATGTAGAGGGAAAGTAGTTGTACCGGTCTGCCCGGAGTAAAGAGTTAATGCTTCAGAAAGACTATGTCTCGATCTTCCGATCATGGATGTGGTCGAGTCTTGTGGGGAAAAGTGCGCAACCTCTATAGAGTGTATAAACTAATCATGGTTAGCCGTGTCCCCGGCTATGGACATCTTGAGTATCTGGAATTGAATATTATTATTGATCTCATCACTCTTTAATTAATTGAATTGGGTTTAATGATGATACTTTTTAATTGGGATTGTAAGTTGGGGGAACCTGGTCAAATGTTGGAACAACTTGGGAGTAGTTTAAATAAATTTATTCCTTTGTTGTAGGGAAAAACTAGATTTATGCAAAACCATAAACTTAGAGCCTCCACCAGCTAAATATTGCATGTAGATTAGTTCTTGCATTCATTTCTTTACAGTGTGACTCTGCCAGCATATTCAATGTGCTTACCTACACGGCTACGATGTCTCATGTTGCGGACTACTCAGATGATGAATAAGGTGCGATAGGTCGTTGTCTTGCACTCAGCTAAGCCGTTTTAGTTGATGGACTTATTTACCTTCAAAGCTTCCGCAATTATTTAGTTTAGATGGCCTTCAGCCATGATATTTTGTGTAATCATACTCTTTATGAGGACTCGATGTAATAAGTGTGTGATTGAACTCTGTTATAATTCCTCGAGTACTGTGTGTCAGCATTACCCATCCAGGGTTGACACTTAACCACAGAGACTTTGGTTCATTCAAATTTCAATTACGGTCATTAAATGGCTAGAAAATCATTTAAATGTCTTAAAAGGTCAAATGACCCCTGAAATTTTCCTGAATTTGACATGACAGTGGTATTAGTACTACAAATTTTCTCATACATTTAAAACACCATCCGTTGCCACTTTACTCCAAATTCATCTTTCACAGCTAATAAAAAATATCTACAACATCACACACAATTGTTTGGTAGGAATCGTTTGCAATGAAAAATTCTGGTTCTATTTAGTATTCCTCCTTAAGCTTCGCCGACTCGTCTGCTCTAGTGCCGACAACACTTGAATCCACAAATTCCGATCCCCATTCCCACACCCCTTCTTGCGAACATGACACCATGGAAACGCTTCGTGAAGGCCCGTATGATGGCCGCCCCCCTCCCCGAGCGCCACCACCTGCGCCGAGAGCACGGCCACCTACACCGACAGTTCCGCCGCATCCGCATTGAGCACGGCCGCTTCTGCCGAGAGGGCGTCCGCGGCAGCCGACAGGGCAACTTCAGGAGCCGAGATGGCTGTAGCTGCTGCTGCGACAGTGGCTACAAATGTTGAGAGCGCTTGAGCGGTCATCCATGCCGCCGATGTCACCCTGGCCCAGGTCGAGGCCATCCACACTAAGATATTCCAGGCCACCTCGGAATCCAGCATGCAACCCACATCCAAAAAGGCGATGGTGGCCATGGAGACCTGCTTCCTCATGAGGTCGACGAGCGGGAGCTGGAGATGCAGTAGGCGGTGGAGATTGAGGAGCGCCAGGAGGAGGAGTTGCACATGGCCCATGTCAAGATAGAGAAGATTCTGTCCATCGAGGAATCGGCGGTGGAGTACCAATGCGAGCTCTGGCACAACCACTACTATGAGTACTGCAACCTTCAGGGTGGCGCTGAGTACGGGGACGCGATCGACTTCAGCAGGGGGGGCACAGAGTCCACCAATGGTGACAAGTCACAAGGACAAGTCATCAACGTCTCATCTCACACCGGTGATGCATAGGCCGGCGCGACAGCGGATTTGTTAAAATAATTTGTACTTAGGCTTTGTTTTTAATGCTGGTCTTTTGTTAGAGCAATGTTTAGGTGAACTGTCTCTGTTTAATTACTAAAATTGCTCGATTTAGTAAGTCTGGTTTGTGTGCTATACGCTCTTTTGTGTGCTCAAATTAGCAAGCGATTTTAAATTATGCAATGACATACACGGGGAAATTTCCACCAAAATTTCAATTCAAACTCATCCCATGCGCGTTAAGCAGAAGAATCATTTGCGATGCACACTATCGTTCAAAGTGAATGGTGTCCGGCGGCACCTGTGCAAAGTTTCCCTCCACATTTCGAAATTTTTGGCCTACTGGCAAGATATCTACCCTCCCCCTCCCGATCCACTTTTCTCCCCGACCACAAGTCACATTTCCCTTGTTTCCCCCTTGCTTCCTTCCTAAGCTATAACCACTTCCTCGCTTGCTTCCTCGCTCTCGCCATCTTGCATCCTACCGCCGGGGTCGCCATGGTCTTCTTCAAAGGCCTCTCTAGTGATTCCTCCTCCTCCTTCGACTCCTTCACCACCCGGGTATGCCTCTCTTCTCTCTCTCGGGCTATGACTTTGAATGAAGGATTTTTACCCGGCGATCGATTTGAGTCATTTCTTCCTCTTGAAGTTCCCTAGGACCATCAGTTGCAACGAATGGAGCAGGGTGGCTGAAGATCTGTCTGCTCGTTGTCACCATCAATCTCCATGCATGAAGCTAGTTGCGTTTGAATCAGTGGACAGCGGGAGGAAGTTTCTGGCATCTGCAGAGAAGGTTAGACCCTCTTTCGTTGTTACAAATCATTTGTTAGATGTGATTCAGACATTGTCACGGTCCCAACCCATTCATACCACACCTTTAACCAAATGCATCCTAAGACAATCATAGTTTGTACCTATAGTATCTAAAAAAATTATCCATCTCATCAGTGGTGCCATTAGAAAATTATTTGGAACCGCTTCAGCAGTTTGTGGAGCCAACTTGTCCACACATCCGAGCAGTAAAATACTAAATGTTTATGGCACGAAGGAACTAGGCGTCGGAGTAACTAGGTGCTCTGGAGTTCGGGTCCCTGATTTTTTTCCGCTGCATCGGCTCGCGAGTGCAGGGCACTGCTGCGAGATGTAGCAACAGTTGTATTTACACCAGTTTTGGCATACATAGTGGAAGCCTTAGTGCTATTAGTTCTATGTTACTAAATTTGTGCATGTACACACCTGTTAGTATCAATTTGCTGTCATCCAAACACTGTCTCTATGCTGTTGAAGTTATATTTACCTTCCTCTTAAAATGTTCAATTTGTTATTTATAGTACATGGGTAAGAACTTGTAGCGTTGTTGTAGTCAATTATAGCTTCTAATGTTTCAGAATTTGGTTGTTGTGTTAGTAGCAATTAATTCATTTGCACATTGATCTTTTTGAGAAGATATGTCATAATTAACATGTTTCTTCAGTTTTTCAAAATAAGTATTAGTGATTTTCTATGTTGCTATAAACCCATTTTCCCTACAATTGTTACTGATGTAGTTTTAAATATTATAGGATGAACGGAAGTGTTCTTACTTGGAGTGGGTTGATCAAGAGTGGCCACAATCTTTGAAGATGTGCCTAGCAAAGCTCTAGAGCATGTATCAGGAAGAGAACAGAGGTAGTCTTAGAGATAGTGTTGTCAACGCTGAAGAATATTTTAAGATGCAGGATAAAAAGAGGAAGGTGGAGAATGAGCTCAATTTTTTTAAATCAGACTTTGCTAAGATGGTGTAGGCGAAGGAGGAGACACTTTCCAAGTTGTCCAGTGCAAAACAGGTTCTTATTGAACTTAAAGCAGAGGTGGATAAGACGAGCCTGGATGATCTCGATTAGGGAAATGTATATATTGTTCTAATATTGTTCTTATGAAGTTGAACTATCTATATGTTGTACGGTGTTGTTTTCCGGTAGCTATCGTGTTGTGATGTTAAAATATATCTATGTGTCTGATATGAAATTGGCAAACAGTTGTTCAATATGAAATGTGAATTTCCATAATACTGGAATTGTTAATTGTAAACTAATAAATCTGCAAAATGGGTCATGGAACTTTGCAAACGGTTCTAGAAGTAAAAGCGCTTGTGATGGATAGCCCAATGCCACACAGTTTTCTTCATCAAATCGCGTGTGATGTAGTTGATAAAAGCAAATGGTTAACCAAGGCAGAGCGTGTGTGATAATTACACATATCACACACGAGCCTATACATAAACATGTGTGGGATGTACATATGAACAGAAATGTTTTCCCTGAATTGACTGTGTGGGATGTACATAAGAACATAAATGTATTCCTTGGATTGACTGTGTGTGATATACATACCTATTGAAATGTTTTTCTGGGATTTACTGTGTGGGATGTACATACATATGGAAATGTTTTCTGGGATTCATCGTGTGGGATGTACATACCTACGGAAATGATTGGGTTTCCATGGGTCACCTGATCGCACACGAGCTCATTTGGTGTCCCTAGAGGGCCTATCCCCGACGATTTCTCGGTCATGTGGGAAGGACCCCCCGATAACCCACACTCACTTGGCAATGGTTCCAAATGTTGTCGCGAAAAGGGGTTAAAAAATGTTTGTATAGCACCGACGTGTACCAGTGGATGGCGATATAATATTATATGAGTTGTGTGATTTGGTGACCGAATGTTGTTCGGAGTCCCGGATGAGATCACGGACATGATGAGGAGTCTCGAAATGGTAGAGAGTAAAGATTGATATATAGGATGATGGTATTCAGACACCGGAAGTGTTCCAGAGGGAACCGGGTACATATCGGGTCACCGGAAGGGGTTCCGGGCACCCCCGGCAAAAGATATGGGGTTAATGGGCCAAGGAGGGGACAGACCAGCCCACAAGGGGCTGGTGCGCCCCTCCACCAGGCCGTCTAGCCCTAGGGAAAGGAAAGGGGGGAGGGCAAGTCCCTCCTTCCTTCCCCTCCTCAAGGGAGAAAGGAAATGGGGGGCGCCACCTCCCCCTTCCTTCCCCTGGCGCCTATACGTGGAAGGGGAGGCCAAACCAGGGTAGGAGCCCAAGTGGGATTCGGCCCCACTTGGGGCACCTCTTGTACTCTCCTCTCTCCCTCTCACCTATATATATGACAAGGGGGTCGCCTAGCACAGCTGCAACATAATCTTAGCCGTGTGCGGCGCCCCCATCCTTGATTTACTCCCTCGGTCATATTTTCGTAGTGCTTAGGCGAAGCCCTGCGGAGATCACTTCACCATCACCATCATCACGCCCTCTTGCTGCCGGAACTCATCCACTACCTCGCCAACTTGCTGGATCAAGTAGGCGAGGACGTCACCGAGCTGAACGTCTGCTGAACACAGAGGTGTCGTACGTTCGATACTCGATCGGTTGGATCGTGAAGAAAGTTTGATTACATCAACTGCATTGTTAAACGCTTCCACTTACGGTCTATGAGGGTATGTAGACACACTCTCCCCCTCTTGTCGCTATGCATCTCCTAGATAGATCTTGCATGATCATAGGAAAATTTTGAAATTGCATGCTATGTTCCCCAATAGCGCCCCCACTAGGGGCCCGCCGTGTGAGCTTGTGGCTCTCCCGTAGGTCTTCTGGCCTTGTCCCAAACATTCTAGGCCCCTTCTAATATCTCCTTTTGATTGATATGATATTGGAACAAAAAAGAGTATCCCGCACCTATTTCCCCAAAGGTGGCCCTGGGTTATCAAACCCATGAAAGGAAGATTCCCTTGAAGCAATGGTCTCTAGCAAGCTTTTACCAAAGTGTGAAATCTAGCTTTTGACCAGATCAGCAAGCAAATGGTGATTCAAACACTTAAAATAAAAAGAAGGTATGGGATGAGGTCTTAATGCTTACAACCATGTCTTGGTGTTGGGATAAAAAATGATATTAGTTTGTTCTCGGGAAGTCACCCATCAACATGTGCTTGCTTCGTTTGGAATGGGGGATGTGTCCAAATAACATCTTGACCGGCACGAGTCCTACATCAAGGATTAGTCGTCCTACCGAAGGCCCTACCCATCTCGTGGGGTTTCCCCGATAGTTAGGATAGTAATATCAGACAAAAGCTTTGGGCGTTCAACCACTACACCTCATGAATCCCCAAGGATATGATCCATGTTATCCTACTAAACCTTACTCTCACCGGTGTTCCGTATAACACTTCACGGTCCCCTGACTCCTAACCTCACTGGTGCTCGATCTCCATGATCCTAGGTACCTGCAGGGATGAAGATCATGGACAAGACAAGAGAAAGTTCACGATGCAATTTTATTTTACACATACAAGACGTTGTGTCAAAGACTTCCATTGATCCCTTCACCAAAACATGGGGCTGCAAGGCTCATGCCTCACCCATACCTTACTGGACTACTCACACATGGATATTAGATTGCAAGAAGAAATCATTGAAGAACACATCTTGAGATTGATAGGTCGCAATATGTCTTACAATGGATGCCTTGGGCGATGCATGATTACAAGTATAAACTAGATGAGAGAGGCATGTGGTGGTGGAGATGTCTATGGAGGTGAAATGGCGGAGGCTATGGTTTGTGGATGGAGATGATGATGAATGGGTTGTGGTTGTGCTTGATGCTCCTCCCCTGCTCGTTCTGTTGACATTTCGACGGGGTCCCCTTAATAAAAGTTGTTCAGGTGGACGAGTTGCCTCAGTTTCCATGCCAAACGGTCGCTCATACGGGTGCAAGCCTCGCATGGAATGCCATCTTTTGCTATGGAGGCCTTCTGACGCCTCCTGATGATTTGTTTCTTCTCCATTTCCTTTCCTTTCTTGTCCTTTCTCCCATATGATATCTTCCCATTTAGCCCATTTCCTGTGAAAAATATATTAAAGAGAGGGTTTGTGGAATCCTTTGCATCCATTAGTCATTAGTGGCAATATAGGAGTGAATATCTCTCTTTTAATGAAATATCTCGGTTTAAACAAGGTTGAAATGAGTGTAAAAATATCACTCATCAACTCCACCAAGCTTCAACTTGATCGTCCTCGAGCAACATAGAGAGAAATCTGAATCATAAGGAACTCAAGTGTTTAAACTGAAATAACGAGAAGGTTTTGGTTCACTTATGATCAGCAAGCCTAGATAGCCCTCCGCTACTTGACATAAAAACTTATCAGAGATATAGCAGTGGCATGGTTATAGTGCAAGTGTTAGTGGAGCAAAGATAATCAACACAAAGTTTTTGATCTACTAGATAAAATAACTTTGCAACACTTCATTTCATTTAATCTAGACAACACACCAGTACAGCGAGCTCCAATGCAACTGGTTTTTAACCCCTTTCCCTGATAGAGTTTTAAATATCGTCTTGCTGGTGTGCGCGATAGGGGGGTGATTCCCACATGACCTAGAAACTATCGGGGATAGGGAGCCATGATGCAGACACGTTGCCAAATGTAATCGTATGCGATCCAATATATCACACACACACACACACACCAATTCTGGCACATGTGTGGGATTAGTGATCAAACGTTTCTAATGACGCAGTGAAACCAAATGGTGTTTCATACTGGAATATTTGCGAAACAGTATCTAAGGCACACGGCCATCATAGAAACCGTGTGCGATATGTGCCCCATCGCACACGAGTATTCTGCGGAAATCGTCTGCCATGCATAACACCATCACACATGTTTCCCGAACAATTACCTTGTGCGATAATGTGCTATCACAAACGGGTCAGGAGCCCCTTCACACACATACAAGTTTTTCAAATCGTCTGTGCTATGCCTCGAGCTAGCGTTGGTTTCCCCCTAAGAGAAGAGGGTGATGCAGCCAGTGTAGCGTAAGTATTTCCCTCAGTTTTTGAGAACCAAGGTATCAATCCAGTAGGAGGCTGCTCAAAAGTCCCACGCACCTACACAAACAAACTGAGAACTCGCAACCAACGCAATAAAGGGGTTGTCATTCCCTTCACGGCCACTTGCGAAAATGAGATCTAATAGAGATAGTATGATAATATAAATATATTTTTGGTATTTTATGATATAGATGCAAGAAAAGTAAAGATGCAAATAAAAGTAGATTGAAAGCAAATATGATAAGAGATAGACCCAGGGTCCATAGGTTTCACTAGAGGCTTCTCTCGAGAGCATAAGTATTACGGTGGGTGAACAAATTATTGTCGAGCAATTGATAGAAAAGCGAATAATTATGACATTATATAGGCATGATCATGTATATAGGCATCACATCCAAAACAAGTAGACCGACTCCTGCCTGCATCTACTACTATTACTCCACACATCGGCCGCTATCCAGCATGCATCTAGAGTATTAAGTTCATAAGAACGGAGTAACGCATTAAGCAAGATGATATGATGTAGAGGGATAAACTCATGCAATATGATATAAACCCCATCTTGTTATCCTCGATGGCAACAATACAATACGTGTCTTGCAACCCTTTCTGTCACTGGGTAAGAACACTGCAAGATTGAACCCAAAGCTAAGCACTTCTCCCATGGCAAGAAAGATCAATCTAGTAGGCCAAACCAAACCGATAATTCGAAGAGACTTTCAAAGACAACTCAATCATACATAAAAGAATTCAGAGAAGATTCAATTAATAACCATAGATAAATCTGAACATAAACTCACAATTCATCGGATCTTGACAAACACACCGCAAAAAGAGATTACATCGAATAGATCTCCAGAAGAGAGGGGGAGATCATTGTATTGAGATCCAAAAAGAGAGAAGAAGCCATCTAGCTAATAACAATGGACCCGTAGGTCTGCGGTAAACTACTCACAACTCATAGGAGGGGCAAGGATGTTGATGCAGAGGCCCTCCATGGTCGATTCCCCTCCGGCAGAGTGCGGCAAAGGCTCCAAGATGGGATCTCGCGGATACAGAAGGTTACGGTGGTGGAAACTGTGTTTCGTGGTGCCCCTGGATGTTTTCGGGGTCCGTAGGTATATATAGGAGGAAGAAGTACGTCGGTGGATGCCCGAGGGGCCCACGAGACAAGGGGCGCGCCCTAGAAGGGGGGGGGCGCCCTCCTATCTCGTGGGGCCCTTGGAGATTTCTTGAATTGCACCCCAAGCTCTCCGGATCAGATTTGTTCCAAAAATAACGCTCCCGAAAGTTTCATTTCGTTTGGACTCCGTTTGATATTCCTTTTCTTCGAAATACTGAAATAGGCAAAAAAACAGCAATACGGGCTGGGCCTCCGGTTAGTAGGTTAGTCCCAAAAATGATAAAAATATGTAGAATAAAGCCCATAAGCATCCAAAACAGGTAATATAATAGCATGGAACAATCAAAAATTATAGATACGTTGGAGACGTATCAAGCATCCCCAAGCTTAATTCCTGCTCGTCCTCGAGTAGGTAAATGATAAAAAGAGAATTTTTGATGTGGAATGCTACCTAGCAGAATTCATAATGTAATTTTCTTTCATTGTGGCATGAATGTTCAGATCCAAGTAATACAAAATAAAAGTTCATATTGATATGAGAAATAGAAATACTTCAAGCATACTAAGCAAGTAATCATGTCTTCTCAAAATAGCATGGCCAAAAGAAATTTATCCCTACAAAATCATATAGTCTGGCTATGCTCTATCTTCATCACACAAACTATTTAATCATGCACAACCCCGATGACGAGCCAAGCAATTGTTTCATACTTTAATAATATCAAACTTTTTCAACTTCCACGCAATACATGAGCGTGAGCCATGGACATAGCACTATATGTGGAATAGAACGGTGGTTGTGGAGAAGGCAAAAAAAGGAGAAGATAGTCTCACATCAACTAGGCGTATCAACGGGCTATGGAGATTCCCATTAATAGATATCAATGTGAGTGAGTAGGGATTGCCATGCAACAGATGCACTAGAGCTATAAATATATGAAAGCTCAACAAAAGAAAACTAGTGGGGTGCATCCAACTTTCTTGCTCACGAAGACCTAGGGCATTTTGAGGAAGCCCATCATTGGAATATACAAGCCAAGTTCTATAATGAAAAATTCCCACTAGTAAATGGAAGTGACAACATATGAGACTCTCTATCATGTAGATCATGGTGCTATTTTGAAGCACAAGTGTGGTAAAAGGATAGTAGCATTGTCCCTTCTCTCTTTTTCTCTCATTTTTTTATTTGGGCCTTTTCTCTTCTTTTTTTATGGCCTCTTTTTTTTCGTCCGGAGTCTCATCCCGACTTATGGGGGAATCATAGTCTCCATCATCCTTTCCTCACTGGAACAATGCTCTAATAATGATGATCATCACACTTTTATTCTTTTTACAACTCAACAATTACAACTCGATACTTAGAACAAAATATGACTCTATATGAATGCCTCCGGTGGTATACTGGGATATGCAATGAATCAAGAGTGATATGTACGAAAAAATTATGAACGGTGGCTTTGCCACAAATACAATGTCAACTACATGTTCATGCAAAAAGCAATATGACAAAAGTAATGTGTGTCATATGAATGGAACGGTGGAAAGTTGCATGGCAATATATCTCGGAATGGCTATGGAAATGCCATAATAGGTAGGTATGGTTGATGTTTTGAGGAAGGAGTATGGTGGGTGTACGGTACCGGCGAAAGTTGCACAATACAAGAGATGTTAGCAATAATGGAGGGGTGAAAGGAGTGCGTATAATCCATGGACTCAACATTAATCAAAAGAACTCATATACTTGTTGTAAAAATTTATAAGTCATCAAAAACCAAAGCACTACATGCATGCTCCTAGGGGGATAGATTGGTAGGAAAAGACCATCGCTAGTCCCCGACTGCCACTCATAAGGAAGACAATCAATAAATAAAATTGTGCTCCAACTTCATCACAAATCGGTTCACCATACGTGCATGCTACGGGAATCACAAACTTCAACTCAAGCATTCTTTAAATCCATATTCACCCAACTAGCATGACTTTAATATTACTACCTCCATATCTCAAAACAATTATCAAGCATCAAATTGATCATAGCATCCAATTCACTTTCTATGATAGTTTTTATTATACCAAACTTGGATGCTCATCATTCTATGACCAAATTAAAACCATAGCGAATACCATGCTGTTCTAAGATACTCTCAAAATAATATAAGTGAAGCATGAGAGACTAGCAATTTCTATAAAATTAATCCACCACCATGCTCTAAAACATATAAGTGAAGCACTAGAGCAAAAACTATCAAGCTCAAAAGATATAAGTGAAGCAGATAGAGTATTCTAGCAAATTATAATCAAATAGGCTTCTCCAAAAAGGTGTGATACAGAAAGGATGATTGTGGTAAACTAACAAGCAAAGACCAATATAATACACGACGCTCCAAGCAAAAAACATATCATGTAGCGAATAAAAATATAGATCCAAGTAAAGTTACCAATGAACGAAGACGAAAGAGGGGATGCCTTCCCGGGGCATCCCCAAGCTTAGGCTTTCACCACTCTTTATTCCATAGTCCATAAAAGCTTTACCAAAAACTTGAAAACTTCACAACACAAAACTCAACAGGAAATCTTATAAGCTCCATTAGTGAAAGAAAACAAAACCACCACATAATGTACTGCAATGAACTCATTCTTTATTTATTTTAGTGTTAAACCTACTGTATTCCAACTTCCTTATGGTTTATAAACTGATTTATTAGCCATAGATGCATTGAAATAAGCAAACAACACATGAAAAATAGAATCTGTCAAAAACAGAACAGTCTGTAGAAATCTGTAACTAACGCAAACTTCTGGAACTCTGAAAATCGTACAAAAATAGGAAGTACTGGACAATTTGTTTATTTATCAGCAGAAAAAAGAATCAAATCAACCATAATCATAGTTTATCCTATAGGTTCTAGTTGGCACAAACACTAAACAAAATATAAAAACACACCTAAACAGAAAGTAGAAACAAAATTTAACACTAAACAGGAACAAAAACAAAGAACATAAAGAAAATTGGGTTGCCTCCCAACTAGCGCTATCGTTTAACGCCCCTAGCTAGGCATAAAAGTAAGGATAGATCTAACGAGTGCCATCTTTGGCACTTGATTCATAGGTAGCACGCATGATAGATTCATAAGGTAATTTGACTTTCTTTCTTGGAAAGTGCTCCATGCCTTTCTTTAAAGGAAATTGGAATCTAATGTTCCCTTCCTTCATATCAATAATCGCACCAATCATTCTAAGGAAAGGTCTACCAAGAATAATAGGGCAAGAAAGATTGCAATCTATATCAAGAACGATAAAATCTACGGGCAACAAATTTCTATTAGCAACAAGAAGAACATCATTGATCCTTCCCATAGGCTTTTTAATGGTGGAATCCGCAAGGTGCAAATTTAAAGATCAATCATAAAGATCATGGAAGTCTAGAATATTGCATAAAGTTTTTGAAATTGTGGAAACACTATCACCCAAATCACACAAAGAAAAACACTCAAAATCTTTGATTCGAATCTTTACAGTAGGTTCCCACTCATCATTAAGTTTTCTAGGTATAGAAACTTCCAAATTAAGTTTTTCATCATAAGATTGCATCAAGGCATCAACAAATATGTTTGGTAAAAGTTTTGCATTGACTATAAGCATGAGGAGAATTAACAACAGATTGCAACAAGGAAATACAACCTTTTAAAGAACAATTATCATAATCAAATTCCTTGAAATCCGAGATAGTAGGTTCAACATTATTAGAAGTTGAGGATTCTCCAATCTCTATTTTACCAAATTTAGCATTAAAATCTACTCCGATTTTTTGGGACGCCTTGTAGGCAAAGTTGATTCATCATCAGTCCCATAATCATCAAAATTCATATTGCAAAACATAGATCTAATAGGAGACGCATCAATAACTTTAAGATCCTCATCATTATTTTCATGTAAATTAGAAGAACATGTTTTTATAAAGCTTTCCTTTTTAGCATGCAATCTAGCGGTTCTTTCCTTGCACTCGTCAATGGAGATTCTCATTACTTTGAGAGACTCATTGATATCATGCTTAGAAGAAGAGGATCCAAGTTTAAGAGAATTAACATCAAGCGAAAGTCTATCAACGTTCCTAGACAAATCATCAACTTTGAGCAATTTTTCTTCAAGAAAAGCATTAAAATTCTTTTGAGAAATCATAAACTCTTTCACACTATTCTCAAAATCAAAGGGCATCTTATTAAAATTACCATAAGAATTATTGTAGGAATTTCCATAATTATTAGAGGGATTAGTAGAGATTGGTCTAGCATTAAAATTTCCTCTATAAGCATCGTTTCCAAAATTATTCCTACCAACAAAATTCACATCCATAGATTCATTATTATTATCAATCAAATAAGACAAAGGCATATCATTGGGATCAAGAGGAGTATTTTTAGTAGCAAACATCTTCATAAGTTCATCCATCTTTCCACTCAAAACATTGATTTCTTCTATAGCATGCACTTTTTTACTAGAAGATCTTTCAGTGTGCCATTGAGAATAATTAGCCATAATATTATCAAGCAATTTTGTAGCATCTCCTAATGTAATTTCCATAAACGTGCCTCCCGCAGCCGAATCTAAGAGATTTCTAGAAGCAAAGTTCAAACCGGCATAACATTTTTGTATGATCATCCATAAATTCAAACCATGAGTAGGGCAATTGCGAAGCATCAATTTCATTCTTTCCCAAGTGTGGGCAACATGCTCATGATCAAGTTGTTTAAAATTCATAATATCGTTCCTAAGAGTGATGATCTTAGCAGGAGGAAAATACTTAGAGATAAAAGCATCTTTGCACTTGTTCCAAGAATCAATACTATTTTTAGGCAAAGACGAAAACCAAACTTTAGCGCGATCTCTAAGTGAAAACGGAAATAACTTCAATTTGACAATATTGTTATCCGTATCTTTCTTCTTTTGCATGTCACACAAATCAACAAAATTGTTTAGATGAGTAGCGGCATCTTCACTAGGAAGGCCGGCGAATTGATCTTTCATAACAAGATTCAGCAAGGCAGTATTGATTTCACAAGACTCAACATCATTAAGAGGAGCAATCGGAGTACTAAGGAAATCATTTTTATTGGTATTCGAGAAATCACACAACTTGGTATTATCTTGTGCCATGGCAACAAGTAATCCAACACACAAGCAAACAGAAAACGGCAAACAGAAAAAAGGCGAGCGAAAAGAGAGGAGGAGATTGGGAAAGAGAGGGCGAATAAAACAGCAAGGGTGAAGTGGGGGAGAGGAAAACGAGAGGCAAATGACAAATAATGTAAATGCGAGGGAGATGAGTTTGTGATGGGTACTTGGTATGTCTTGATTTGAGCAAAGACCTCCTCGGCAACGGCGCCAAAAATCCTTCTTGCTACGCCTTGAGCTAGCGTTGGTTTTCCCCGAAGAGGAGAGGGTGATGCAGCAAGTGTAGCGTAAGTATTTCCCTCAGTTTTTGAGAACCAAGGTATCAATCCAGTAGGAGGCTGCTCAAAAGTCCCACGCACCTACACAAACAAATTGAGAACTCGCAACCAACGCAATAAAGGGATTGTCAATCCCTTCACGGCCACTTGCGAAAGTGAGATCTAATAGAGATAGTATGATAAGATAAATATATTTTTGGTATTTTATGATATAGATGCAAGAAAAGTAAAGATGCAAATAAAAGTAGATTGAAAGAAAATATGATAAGAGATAGACCCGGGGCCATAGGTTTCACTAGAGGCTTCTCTCGAGAGCATAAGTATTACGGTGGGTGAACAAATTACTGTCAAGCAATTGATAGAAAAGCGAATAATTATGACGTTATCTAGGCATGATCATGTATATAGGCATCACATCCAAAACAAGTAGACCGACTCCTACCTGCATCTACTACTATTACTCCACACATCGACCGCTATCCAGCATGCATCTAGAGTATTAAGTTCATAAGAACGGAGTAACGCATTAAGCAAGATGATATGATGTATAGGGACAAACTCATGCAATATGATATGAACCCCATCTTGTTATCCTCGACGGCAACAATACAATACGTGTCTTGCAACCCTTTCTGTCACTGGGTAAGAAGACCGCAAGATTGAACCCAAAGCTAAGCACTTCTCCCATGGCAAGAGAGATCAATCTAGTAGGCCAAACCAAACCGATAATTCGAAGAGACTTGCAACGCTAACTCAATCATACCTAAAAGAATTTAGAGAAGATTCAATTAATAAACATAGATAAATCTGAACATAAACTCACAATTCATCGGATCTTGACAAACACACCGCAAAAAGAGATTACATCGAATAGATCTCCACAAGAGAGGGGAAGATCATTGTATTGAGATCCAAAAAGAGAGAAGAAGCCATCTAGCTAATAACTATGGACCCGTAGGTCTGTGGTAAACTACTCACAACTCATAGGAGGGGCAAGGATGTTGATGTAGAGGCCCTTCGTGGTCGATTCCCCCTCCGGCAGAGTGCCAGTGAAGGCTCCAAGATGGGATCTCGCGGATACAGAAGGTTACAGTGGTGGAAATTGTGTTTCGTGGTGCCCCTGGATGTTTTCGGGGTCCGTAGGTATATATAGGAGGAAGAAGTACGTTGGTGGACGCCCAAGGGGCCCACGAGACAGGGGGCGCGCCCTACAGGGGGGGCGCCCTCCTATCTCGTGGGGCCCTCGGAGCTTTCTTGACTTGCACCCCAAGCTCTCCGGATCAGATTTGTTCCAAAAATAACGCTCCCGAAGGTTTCATTCCGTTTGGACTCCGTTTGATATTCCTTTTCTTCAAAATACTGAAATAGGCAAAAAAATAGCAATACGGGCTGGGCCTCGGGTTAGTAGGTTAGTCCCAAAAATAATAAAAATATGTAGAATAAAGCCCATAAGCATCCAAAACAGGTAATATAATAGCATGGATCAATAAAAAATTATAGATACGTTGGAGACGTATCAATCTGCGATTTGTTGTGTATCACCGACGGTCACGGTATGAGTGACGTGTACTTTCCGTTCGGGATCACACATGTTTCCTAAACAATTTACCAGTGGGATTGCATTTTGCATTGGGCGCGGTTTACTATAAGCTCTCGTGTGCGATAATGTGCTATCACAAACGGTTTGGGAGCCCCTACGCAGACGTAGAAGTGCTAGAAATTGTCTGTGATTTGTTGTGTATCATCGATGGTTTCACTATGATTGATGTGTGCTTTTTGTTTTGGATCGCAACACTCATTTAGTTGAACCGTGTGCACTTCAATGGCCAGGTTAAAGCACAAATATCACATTTGAATCAGCATACAAAAATCAAATTCACCACAATATGCAATTGAACAAATAGTGTCGACAAGAAGAACATCCATCAGAATTAGCAACAATATGCAATTGAACAAATGGTAGCTAAATACCAATGATTTCCCAACATATGCAACACATAATTAATCATAGTGTACAAAATACGAAGACCTCATCACATGGAAAACAATGGGTCCATGCGTATATGTTTAGTGGCTAACCCTTACTCATTGTTTCAGGAGAAGCCATGCTGAGATCTTCATTATCACCAGTGGCCTTGATGTAGTGATGCAGGAAGAAGTTGCTGATAAATATCCTCACCATTAGCAATTCACCAGCGGGGAGCGGTTCAGGGATCCTTAGTGCAAAGATGAGTTGCATGATTTTTAAGATAAGAATGTGCCATATGAGTCGAGTAGAAAGATATTAATTAAGATAGACTTACTAGTACTAATTTGTGAGCATCTTCACAACAATCAATGGATTTGCAGATGGCGATGACGTGTGTTCAAGCATAGTATCCACAAAGGTTGCTCCCTGCTTGTTGCTGAGGACACTGAAATTTTTTGTACATAATTAGTCATGTATTTTCCCTATTAGGAACAACCTAACGGGTGTTAGATGTATTTTTTTCTTTGGACAAAAATAGAAAAAGTTTTTTTTTGAAACTTGAACATTTGAATAGCATAAGAAAAGTTATTTGCAAACTATTGGATGCATTTTCCGAAAATAATGGATTTCTGTGTCTTACCGGAGAAACGATCTCATGCTACAGAGGTAGTTCCCTCCTGAACATGTTCCCTGGTTTAGTTTTCCACAATGCCAACACATTGCAAATAAAGATGAATTTTCACATACTCGATTCTTGAACCAGATATGAATGCAAATTAATTTCAACATCATAGAATTCAGTACCTATCCATGAATTGTTGAAGATGCGTCAGATCCTACGGTTTTATTGACTCTTTGAGAGAATCCAGGTAGTAAACTATGTTCTTGTTTGGAACAATGAATACCAAGATCCAGTGATTGCTACAGATTAAGAGAACTATGAACTTACAAACTATGTCAAAATCTGAAAGACAATCAGTGTATGTGTGGTTGTTTATTTGACTCGCCCTTCATGATATGGTAAGAGAAATAATTCTGCATGGGATGTGTCTTCGAAGATACAGGCGACCTTGTTAATGGTCCACTCCCGTTCATCCTTATCACATAACAATCTGCCATCTGCTAATGCAGGATCTATGAAATACACACTACCTTTTTCTTCTCTGTGTGATCAATCCCCTGAGAGGAATAAAATACAGTTAGTTGTTTATCGTTTATATCCTTGTATGGAGAAGTTGATCAGAGTCTGTTAAGTACTTACAAAATCAGGCATCTAACAAGAGCGGCATCGAGCATGTTGAAGTTGAAGAAGAGATGTAAGTCCTCAAAACCAACACTGATGGAACCCGGATCGTGGCATATATGATCTTTGTTGTGGTGGACTAGCAGAATATGATGACCTCCTGACATTTGATCCATGCAATATTTATGTAATGTGCGGCAACTGGAACTGTAGTCATCAAAGTATTCGCCAACAAGAAATGGCTGGCCATGGATATAATTACGTGCTTCAAGTACGCCTGCTTTATTTTTAGCAAGCATCACATTGAATTCTGCATCATCCATGTTGACATAAACAATATTACTCTCTGATTTGAACAACTTGCTGGTAATTTAGTTCTAGGAAATGAGTGCATTAAGTAAGTTGCTATCATTCTCATTCCTCCTCGGTCTCGGGCCCCGCTTCCTCACTGGTGTAGCCTTTTTGCCACTTCCTTCTTGGTACTTGAAGCAATTCTGGTGCAACGCCTAGATGGTTGAAAGGCGGACTGCCGAGCAGACGATGATGCTATGACGGACTGCTGAGTTAGCGGTGCTGTTGTGATAGACTACTCGGCTGTAGGAGCAGAGGAATCGGACTACTGACCAAGCGTGGAAGCTAGGTTTCTGCACAAGTGGTGCCAACTTGTCGGTGTGCTAAGGAGGCTGTGCCAACGCGTTGGTTTGCTGATCAAGAAGTGCAGATGCATTGGTATGCTGATCATGCAGCTGCAGACTGATGAACTAATGAGCAGTTGGTTCTGGACCTTCGGACTGCTTAGCGGGTGGTTCCGAAGCATCAAACTGCTTAGCAGCCTGTTCCACCAGGTTAGTCTGCTGAGCATGTGGTGCCGCTGAGTCTCTCCGTGCTACTTTAGTGGTCGTCATGTGAACCGGTGGTGCGTGTGTCTTCAGTAGTTGTAGGCCTTGCCACTGTCTGCTTTGGGGCGAACGATGACATGGCTTGCACGACACAAATTCGGGTGGGCTCATCACAGGTTGATGCATCAGCCATTGGATTACGAGTATTAGGTTCCTTGGGGGAAGCAAGCGAGAGCTGTTATGGCAAGGAGAGAGTCACAGGTTGAAGGGAAACAATGGTTGCTCTTGGCACAACTTTAGGAATCTCATCCATGAAGTCTATTTCCTTTCGTGGCCACCAGATGTGATGTAATAGTGTTTCTCCCAAGGTCCTCTGCTCATCAAAGTCCCATAGAACATTCTTCAGGGCAAATTCATTGAATCCAGGCTTCACTTCAGTCACGTAGCAATTCACACAACCCAGCTTCAATGGCACATTGTCCAACAAGAGGCCCCCTTCCAAGAAGGGGGGGGGGGCAGGCTTTTGCACATTTTAACGTACCTTCATAATGTGTAAGCACGCCCCTCAATCTGTCCTTCATTCCAGATAGATCAGGTATAGTATCATCATGCGCAGCTGCAGTATCAGTGTCGCTGGGGTCAGCTGATACAAAGCTACTATTGCACGGTGTTGTCGCACAGTAAGCAGCATCCTCCATGTCCGCCTCCCCTCCCATTTGTTGGCTATGTGTCAGTGTAGAGTCTTTTGCATCATCATTGACTCCTCAATTTCCTTTCGAAGCCTCGGATACATGTCCCTCCTCAACCTTTCATAGAATTGATTCTACGTCATTTCACTCCTCGCTTTTTTCATGCCGAGCCTCTCTTCTTTGTTGAGTGTGAAAGCCCTCTTGTGCAGGCATTGACACTTATACCCCTTGCACAGCTAGGGGACTCTTTTGTTTCCAGAGCATCGGATACAATGTCACATGGCCCTGAGTTCATGTAGAACCTTCCAGGGATCTTGGAAGCTTTTAACATCACGTGATACAGTTCTTCGTCATGTGAGTTTTCAAAGTAATAAGTTCCATCGTCACACCTCCTTGCACGTGCCCACAAGTAGTCTCCAGCACGCTCGCCCCTGATTTCACTAAAGGCCAGTTTCCCACCTGCAACTACTACTTATTTGTCCTCCTGGTCCCATATCGATTCAATGTCGTAGTATACCGCCACACCCATATGGTGGGCATGTGTGTTCCTGTTCTGAAGGTCCAATTGCTTGGCACTCTTCTTAGTAAACTCTGTAGTTCCCCTGCCCCTTTTGAACTTTGCCCAGTTTGCCTTTGTAATTTGGGGGTATGCAGGGATTGGGTCCTTGCCTTCACTCAAGTACTTCTTGTACAACACGTGCTTCTAGTTTCTCCAAGCATCCCTAGTTTTATTCACTACAGCGTGTTCCACCAGCATTCTCCACTGCTCTGGAACGTTGAAGTGATCCATGATCTCCCGGACTATCCTTTGTCGTGTTTCTATGTCAGCCTTCCAAAACCTCGACAGATTAATGTTGATCCTTGCCCTTCCAACAAATCCACACACACTCCTGAACCTCGTGCGTGCTTTATCTAGTTTAGTTGGAGCCCAAGACTTTAAATCGAAGCTAGTTACTTCATATACACCTTTAGGCTGGTGTGCAACCTTTCTTGGAGCGTCCTTCTCTGTCCTGACCAAAAGGGTGATTGCGGCATCTCTATCCCGTTCGAGATTACTTAATCCCTGACCATCTGCTGGAGACCTAGGGTTGTCGGACTCAGATGAAGATACACCGCCTGAAGCATGAGTGTTGTTGCTGCTACTCTGCATCTACAAAGAACACATGCATAACTCAGGAAAGGAGGATAAGATTAATGATAAACACTTGGTAGCAAGTTGTCTAAACATGTCATGCAATAATTTTGAAAATGTATGGCTAATTTGTTAACTTTGTGAGACTCGGGCGCCACGATCTATAAATCGACAATACTAATTGGAGCAAATACAACTTATGTGTACTAATTAGGAAGGTAGATAATGAGCATATGTACACTCTCCACTATTTTATAGCCAATTTGGGAACATACCGAACAAAATAGGAAGAGGGATTGCGAGGAAATATGCCCCACCGCGATGGGGAGCCATAACTAACAGGTTTTGTGCAAACCCGGCAGGATCATAGGAGAGGCGAGCGTTACAAGATTGATATGCTCGAGGTCGGTTGGCGAGTAAACAAAGACGGCGAGGCGCGAGCAGTCGTGTGTTGGGAATGGCAGTGGAGGTAGGGTTGACGCTGAAGAGTGGGCACTTGGCTAGGTTGAGCACGCCAACACTGGAGAGGGTTCTGGTGTGGATCTAGGGGAGGGGGAGCTGGCGATGGAGATTGGGTAGAATATGCGGACTATTGGGCAGTGGGGGATGTTGGCGGTTTCGGCGAAAAAAGTGAAAAAATGTCATCGGTCGTCGCGTGGAAAGGCCTATGCAAATGGTTGCCTCAAAGCGCTCGTGTGCACAAACAACATAACTTCATTTGAAATGAAGACGTGCTAACTTTGGAATGAAGACGTGAGTTCATCGTTTCGCCTCAATTTTTTTCCATGGTAAGCAATCACCATTATACCCTAGGTTTGATTTTCTAGCGCATTTTAGGTCTCATTGGCTATATTTAAGCCATTTTTGCATTTATCATGCATTTAGTGCATACATATCAAATCATAGCCGCAACTGCATGTGCTAATGAAAGGGATGAGGATTGTCGTTCGATCTGGGAGCATCCAATGGTGCAGACATATGATCCGTGTGGTTTAGGTTCTGGCCAATTAGAATGCATGACTCACATTGCACGCAGAGAGGGGGGGGGAATCGGCCATGGTTTGGTAGGCACACTTCTTTCATGAATGAACCATTTGCTATTTGAAAACATTTACATCAACTAACAACATATTTTCATTTGATTGAAGATGTGAGTTCATCGTTTCGCCTTTATTTTTTCCATGGTAAGAAATCACCATTTGATTTTCTAGCGCATTTTAGGTCTCGTTTGCCATATTTAAGCCATTTTTTGCATCTACCATATATATCAAAACGTGCCACAACTATATGTGGGAGTTAGCAAAATGATTTGTGTGGCACTTTGCGAGTTTTCATTCATTGTGCGAGAAACGGGGAGAATTTTCAAACATTTCGGCCGTGAGGTGTGGCCACCAGCATAGGCCTTGTTGGTATTTTAACTACAGGAAATGCATATAGAGTCTAAAATCACGAAAATTGGTGCGTCACCATGGAGTGCTCTCACGACCCCAATAAATGTTTTTGGTAAAGTTTGGCAGATCGCCACTTGGAAACCGGAGCATCTCACAAGAAGGATCATAGTTTCCAAAAGGAGGCGCGACAATTCAGACTTCAGTCATCGGTGACTTCATCATTCCACCTCAAAAAAATCCACGGTAAGCAATCACCAATATACCCTAGGTATAATTTTTCTGGCCCATTTCAGGTCTCGTTTGCTATATTTAAGCCATTTTGTGCATTTACCATGCATTTAGTGCATATAAAATTAAACCCCTACTACAACTACATGTGGGTGTTAGCAAAGAAGGTGTACAAATCATTCCTGTGTCGCTTTGCGAGTTTTCATCCATTGTCCGAGAAGCAGAGAATTTTTCAAACATTCCGGCTGTGAGGTGCGGCAATCGGTGTAGGCCTTGTTGGTGTTTTAATTACAGGAAATGCCGATGGAGTCCGAAAATCACAAAAAACGGTGTGCCACTGTGGCGTGCTCTCATGCCCCATGGAAACTTTTGGTAAAGTTTGGCATAAGTTTTGATGATCGCTCCTTGGAAACCAAAGCATCTCACAAGAAGGATCATAGTTCCTAAAAGGAGACGTGGCAATTCAAACTCTAGTGGCTGGTGACTTCATCGTTTCGCTTCATAAAAATTTCCACGGTACACAATCACCATTATACCACAAGTTTGATTTTTTGATGCATTTCAGGTCTCGTTTGCTATATTCAAGCCATTTTTTGCATTTACTATGCATTTTGTGCATATATATCAAATCCCAACCACAACTGCATGTGTTGATGAAAGGGATGAGGATTGTCGTTCGATCTGGGAGCATCCAACGGTGCAGACGTATGATCCATGGGGTTTGGGTTCTGGCCAATCAGAACGCACAACTCGTATCGCACGCAGTAGGGGGGGGGGGGCATCGGCCATGGTTTGGTAGGCACACAACTTTGATGAATGAACCGCGTGCTATTTGAAAACCTTTACATCAACTAACAACATATTTTTGTTTGAATGAAGATGTGAGTTCATTGTTTCGCCTTGAATTTTTTCCAAGGTAATCAATTGCCATTATACCCTAGGTTTGCTGCACATCCTATGTCTCGTTTGCTATATTTAAGCCATTTTTTGCACTTACCATGCATTTAGTGCATATATATCAAAACCGTGCCACAACTACATGTGGGTGTTAGCAAGATCATTTGTGTATCGCTTTGCGAGTTTTCATTCGTTGTCTGAGGAATGGGGAGAATTTTCAAACATTTCGGCTACGAGGTGCGGCCACAAGCGTAAGCCTTCTTGGAATTTAATTACAATAAATGCATATAGAGTCCGAAAATCATGAAAATCGGTGTGTTGCTGTGGCGTGCTGTCACGAACCCATGGAAAGTTTATGGTAAAGTTTGGCACATGTTTTAATGATCGCTCTTTGGAAACCTGAGCATCTGACAAGAAGTATCATGGCTTCCGAACGGAGACGCGGCAATTCGGACTCCAATCGTCGGTGACTTCATCGTTCTGCCTCGATTTTTTTTCCACAGTAAGCAATCACCAATATACCCTAGGTTTGTTTTTTCGGCCCTTTTCAGGTATTGTTGTCTATATTTAAACCTTTTTTGCATTTACCATGCATTTAGTGCATATGAAATCAAAACCCTACTACAACTACATGTGGGTGTTAGCAAAGAAGGTGTACAAATCATTTGTGTGCCGCTTTGCAAGTTTTCATCCATTGCCCAAGAAGCGGGGAGAATTTTCAAACATTTTGACTTCGAGGTGCGGCCACTGGCATAGGCCTTGTTGGTATTTTAATTACAGGAAATGCAGATGGAGTCCGAAAATCACGAAAATTGGCATGTCACCATGGCGTACTCTCATGACCCAGTGGAATTTTTTTGGTAAAGTTTGGCACAAGTTTTAATGATCGCTCCTTGGAAACCGGAGCATCTCATAAGAAGGATCGTAGTTTCCAAAAGGAGACGTGGCAATTAAAACTCCAGTTGTCGGTGACTTCATCGTTTCGCCTAATAAAAATTGCCATGGTACGCAATCACCATTATACCACATGTTTGATTTTTTGGTGCATTTCATGTCTCGTTTGCTTTATTTAAGCCATACTTTGCATTTACAGTGCATTTTGTGCATATAAATCAAATCCCAACCGCAACTACATGTGATGATGAAAGGTATGAGGGTTGTCATTCGATCTGGGAGCATCCAATGGTGCAGACGTATGATCCGTGGAGTTTGGGTACTAGCTAACCAGAACGCACGACTCACATCACGCGCACATTAGGGGGGCCATCGGCCATGATTTGGTGGGCACACAACTTTCATGAATGAACCATGTGCTATTCGCAAACCAGATTGCATATGTTATGTTCATACATACTGGAGTGAGATCAATTGAGTGTGCTACCTCTAGGGTATATAATCATAAATAATTCAACTTCATTGCCTAGGTTGACAACATATCAAGATCACCATATTAACTGTTCTTTGATCGACAAAAGATCAGACATAACTCACAAAATTAGTACACGCCACAGTTCTAAATTGAATGAATTAAGTTGCAGAATAGGCATCATAGAAAATAGTGTTACAGCTTAATTCCCATGTACATGGGGGAATTGAGATCATTAGGTTGACCCCGAATAAACTTAGGTTTTTTGATGATTTTAAGCCCCTCTGTTTGGAAGGTGCGTGATCCCTTGGCTGGCAACTCAGCAAATTCATGATACTCATCCTCATCAGCAACATCCTTGACGCCCAGTACCCTCCTCCCATGTATCACTACATGACAGTTCTTATGCAAGGGGTCTTTCACATAGAAAATCTGGGTAGCATCGCCGGCAAGACTGAATGGGTCCATGTGATATGCCATCTTTGACATGTTAACACAGGTCTTCCTATAACCATCAACCTTTACCTGACTAAGAGGGATCCATGTGCACCTAAATAATGCCACATTAACTTTCAGATAGTTAAGCTCCGAAATTTCTTTGATGGTTCCATAGTATACCCTTTTATCAGCTTCATCTATAGTCATGCATTCTATTTTAATAGAGTTGTTCTGATATGAGGTATTCTCATTATGTTCCTTAGTGTAGAACATGTAGCCATTGTGTCATACGCTTGGTACATCAATACCGTAGGTGATGGCTTCTGTGCCAACCACGTGGCAATGGCATCCATTGATCCGTGTGCCAAACAATTCTTCAGCCATCTAGCATAGTCCTTACTGTGCGCCTTCATATCGACATCTAATGGATGCACCATGGGTAAGAAGCTTCATCGTATCACCTACAAGTGTTCGTCAGCATAACCGTCGAGAGCTCGGTTATTAAGAAGTACCGTCAAATGGCCTTTGTCGGTAAAATCTCTTGGTGCAGCGTTTTGCGTGCCAGCAAGGACCGGCTTACCAGCCAACCTTACCTCGTGGCAAGAGAGGGGCAAACCTATAGGTCTTTGTTCATGTATTCGGTGCAAACCTCAACCATGTCCTCTATGGCATAACCTTGGATGATGCTTGCCTCTAGATGGCTTCAGTTCCGAGAATAGCATTTCAATATGTCGGAGTAATGGGCCACGGGTAGGCTAACCCGAGCCCCAGAACCTTTGAAGACATCGGGGCAGGCCGCGCCCCTCAAAGTCGAGTCTCAGATGGCGACTCCTAGATGAGCCGAGTCTTAGATGACGACTCCCAGATGAGCCGAGTCTCAGATGACGACTCCCAGATGAGCCGAGTCTCAGATGACGACTCCCAGATGAGCCGAGTCTCAGATGATGACTCCCAGATGAGCCGACTCATGGCCGGCGACTTCCGGGGGAGCCGGCTGTGAAAAGTCGGCCCACGACTCTAGACTCGTTTTGATAGGCAAGGCGGGTACGACCACGGCGTGGCCGTCACCTCCTGCTTGCGAAGGGCCAGCATGGCTACAGTGTGCCGTACCGCCGAAGGTCTCCGACATGGCCCGACACTATTGCCATGCCAGCCCTGACCTCAGCCATAGTGAGCGGCGCACTGTGGCCACAATGGCCTACCTGTGTGGCTCAGAGACGGCGGACCTGACGGACAGTGAGAACATAGAAGACGGCGGATACGCCCCGAAGGCGGCCCCATGGGAGTCGGCTCCCCAGAGTCGGCCAGCCTCTCCTACGGGTCCCACGTGCCATTAACCAGACAAGATGGGGAGTAACGACAGTGATCGCCCGATAGACGGCGGCACTGTTGCCACGACCCAATGACCAAGCCTGCGTCATCAGAAGCACGGCTTCAGTGCCGGACTCACCGGCGGGGCCCGTGAGTCGGCGGGCCCCAGCAGTCGGCGGAGAGGACGGCGGCCTGTGAGACCGACGGCTGGGACCCGCGCCCAGCCGGATTACCATTGTACCCCCGGGGGGTAGGCCTATATAAACCCCCCGGGGCACCCATGCAAAGGGTTCGCATCCATTAGCCTTAGACCAGATCATATAGGAAGAAGAGAGCTAGCCTTGCCTCCTTCTACCTCCAGAATACAGCTCTAGGAGCAACCTTGTAGTCACTACGCCTTAGTGATCATGTGGAGACCCCGCAGAGCAGCAGTAGGGGTGTTATCTCCCCGGAGAGCACCAAAGCTGGGTAAGATTCGCCGGCATGCATGCCTTCGCCTAATCCCGTTTCCTGGCACCGGCGACGTTCTACTCGCTCCCACCATGATAAGCCATCCTTTGGCATATGTCGCACCCAACCCCCGACATTTGGCGCCCACCGTGGGGCGAGGTACACCGTCGTCCGGAGACCTGCTTTGGACGGGAACCCTCTTCCTCCCCCGCGAGCGTAGCCAGCCCGGCACGCCCGATGGTGCTTGCCCCGACGCGCTGCAAAGTGTCGACGACGCCTGCGCGGCGAGCTGCCTCGCTGACCTTCTCGGCGAGGTTAGCATCTCCAACGAGCCTGCATCCGATGCAGGCACGGGCGTCCCCGAAAGCCTCCTCGCGGGCCTCCTCGACCATCTCCATGTCGCCGACAAGCCTGCCGTGGACTTGGAGTCCGTAGGCTCCACCAACCCGATGCTGGTCGACTCCGACGGCGTGTCGCTCGACATGTTCCTCTCCAACATGGTGATCTACGACGAGCCGCTCCCTCCGAGGCAAGCGGCGGAAGCGCCATCACGGAAGTGCTCGTCATCAGTCATGGTGAGCACTCCGGTGAAGGAGCTCATGACCCGCTCGACGCGGCTCTGCGAGACCTGACGGCGCCCATTCTGGAGGACGCTAACGCCGAGACGCTGGAGGCACGCAGCCTTCAGCTTGTTGAAGGCACGAAGAAGCTGGCAAGCATGAGACGCTTGTCGGAGGCCTACCAACGTGAGACGGATCGCGCTGTGGGCGGCTCGCCAGCGCCGACTAGGCCTAGCCGCCTAGGCGCGGTCCGACAACGCGACGCGGCCATCGCCAACCTGTTCGGGGCCGATCGCCCCGTATATGCCACGCCTGCGGAGAACATCCGTGCCGCCCAGGCGGCGGGAGACGACCTAGACAACTTCGAAGGTGAAGAGCGCCGCCTAATGACCGAGCGAGTCCAGTGACTCCTCAAAGCGGCTGCCGCACAGAACAAAGCTGGCTGCCGCACGGAGGCGCCACAGCGACAGAATGACGACTTACCTCCCCGCTGAGATCAAGGCGTGACGTCTCGGACACCGACTGGCGGGGTCCGCGGAAGAAAAGAGAAGGATCCGGCTGTCAGCCACAGTCGGACTCGCATCACCATCGAGCGTGACCAAGATGGCCGTCCAAGAGCAGTGGAGCGGCAGGGCGACTACCTGCCTCACCCAACACGAAGGGAAAGACGAGTCTCCCCACCGCCTATCGAGCATCCGACTCTTGGTGACTTCCTTGGCCGTCGAGAGGGAGTCGGAGAGAACAAAGCTCGCCACCGGATCGACCGACTCCACCGATCCCTGGCGCTGGAAGAAGAAGATGAGCTAGGCCTGCCCTGCTTCGGACCCCGCATTCGAGACGAGCCCTTTCCCAAAGGGTTGACGCTCCCCCGAGACACGCCCAAGTACACCGGCTCCATGAAGCCGGAAGATTGGCTAGTTGACTACTCCACGGCCGTCAACATAGCAAACGGCAACAAGCGTGTTGCCATGAAGTATGTTCCGCTCATGCTCCAGGGCACGGCCCAGACATGGTTGAACAGTTTGAAGCCCCACAGCATCAACAGTTGGGTCGACTTCACCGAGGCTTTCGTCCGCAACTTTACCAGCACGTACAAGAGGCCCCCAAGCCATGACAACTCTCCTTGTGTGTGCAAGGCCAAGACGAGTCGACATGCGACTACCTCACGCGATGGGGCGAGCTTCAGAACTCCTGCGAGGGCGTGCGCGAGGTGCAGGCTATCGAGTACTTCACCGCCGGGTGCAGAGAAGGCACCCTCCTCAAGCACCGACTCCTCTTCGACGAGCCCGAGACCCTCGACGAGTTGCTGGTCATTGCAGACAAATATGCCACGGCCGACTCCTCCATGAAGACAGAGATTCAAGTTAGTACGACTGGCAAAGTGGCCCCTCAAGCTCCCAGAAATCCGGTTGGAGACACTAATCGGCGACAGCAGCAGAATGATCACAAGCGCAAGGCCCCACAGCCGACTTCCAGCAGTCGGCAAGTCGCGACAGTCGATGACCAACAGCCTGAGGGGCAGCCTCCGGCGAAGCAGCAGAAAGGCGGCAAGTCCAACTGGTTGCCAGCCTTCTCTTACGAGCAGACTCTGGATGGACCCTGCAAGTTCCACAGCGGCGCGAAGCCATCAAACCATACCACCCGGAAATGCCACTGGCTCACCAGAATCGCCAAGGGAGACGGCCTCCTTCCTCCTCCGCCTGCTGGGCCTCCGCCTCCACAGCCGCCCCAGCAGCCGGCGGCCAGGCCAGTCGGCGCCGTACAAGATGAATACCCCGAAGAACATGGAGCTTATGTGTTGTTCACTAGTATGGCTGATGATCGACGTGGCAGACGGTTGCAGGAGCAAGAAGTAAATGCAGTAGCATCAGATACTCCGGAGTTTATACATTGGTCCGAGAAGCCTATCAGTTGAGCAGAGTTGACCACCCAGAGGTGATGCCGAATCCAGGATCCTACGCCTTGGTCCTGAGTGCTACCTTGGCCACTGATAGGTGGGCCGCTCTCTTCTCGCGAGTATTGATAGACGGAGGCAGCAGCATCAACATCCTATACAAGGATACCATGGAGAAATTAGGAATCAAGCAGAAGCAGCTTCAAAGCAGTCGAACTGTTTTCCACGACATTGTACCTGGCCTTTCTTGCTCCCCAATCGGCAAGATTTAGATAGACGTCCTCTTCAGAGACAAAGATCATTTTCGCCGAGAGCCAGTCTGGTTTGAAGTGGTGGACCTTGAAAGCCCATACCAAGCGTTGCTTGGCCGACCTGCTTTAGCCAAGTTCATGGCAGTCCCCCACTACGCCTACCTCAAGATGAACATGCCGAGTTCAAAGGGGATTCTGACCGTGGCTGGCGACTATAGGAAGTCGTCCTCTTGCGCGGCTGAGAGTAGTCGGCTGGCCGAGTCCCTGGTGCTCGCAGCTGAGAGGCGGCTCCTTGATCGGGTCGTGGCGATGGCCGGCAAGCAGCCCGAGATGTCACCCGACCCCAAGGAGTCGGAAGCTGAGGGTTCGTTCAAGCCGGCTAATGAAACAAAGAGGATACCTTTGGACCCGGAGCACCCGGAGAGGCACGCTGTCATAGGTGCAAACCTAGACAACAAATAGGAAGGTGAGCTCGTCGATTTCCTCCATGAGAATCGAGACATCTTTGCATGGTCCCCTAAAGACATGCCAGGTGTACCGACGAAATTCGCCGAGCACAAGTTACATGTCCGATCTGATGTGAAGCCCGTCGGGCATCCCTTGCGCCGCCTGTCAGAAGAGAAAAGAAGAGTTGTTGGAGAAGAGATAGCCCGACTCCTAGCGGCCTTCTTCATCATGGAGGTGTTCTTTCCAGAATGACTGGCGAACCCGGTCCTAGTGTTGAAGAAGAACAAGCAGTGGCGGATGTGTATAGACTACAGAAGCCTCAACAAAGCTTGCCCCAAAGATCCATTTGCTCTGCCAAGAATTGACCAGGTGATAGACTCCACAGCTGGATGCGAGCTGTTGAGCTTCTTAGACGCATATTCAGGATATCACCAGATCAAGCTGAACCCGGCAGATAGACTGAAGACTGCCTTCATCACGCCGTTTGGAGCCTTCTGCTACCTGACTATGACGTTCGGCTTGAGGAATGGCGGCGCCACCTTTCAGCGTTGCATGCAAAAGTGTCTCCTCAAGCAACTCGGCAGAAATGCCCACGTCTACGTGGATGCTGTGGTAGTGAAGACGGAAAAGCGGGGAACATTGTTGGAAGATCTCCAAGAAACCTTTGAGAATCTGCGCCGATTCCAGATCAAGCTCAATCCGGAGAAGTGCGTCTCTGGAGTACCAACTGGCCAGCTCCTTGGCTTCCTGGTCTCTGAACGCGGCATAGAGTGCAACCCTGTAAAGATCAAAGCCATCAAGAGGATGGCAGCCCCCCGCCGACTGTTAGATGTGCAGAAGTTCACCGGCTGCTTGGCGTCCATCAGCCGATTCATTAGTCGGCTGGGCGAGAAGGCTCTCCCTTTGTACCAACTGATGAAGAAGACCACCTTTTTTGAGTGGAACCACAAGGCGGATGAAGCATTTCTCAAGCTGAAGAAGATGTTGACTACTCCTCCTGTGCCGGCGGCTCCAACTCCCAAAGAGCCTATGCTCCTATACATTGCCGCCACCAGCCGGGTAGTCAGCACAATTATCGTAGTCGAACGCAAGGAGGAAGGCAAGGCGCTCCCTGTCCAGAGACCGGTATATTACCTGAGCGAGGTACTGTCGACCTCCAAGCAGAACTACCCCCACTACCAGAAGATGTGCTACGGCGTGCATTTCGCCGCCAAGAAGTTGAAGCCTTACTTTCAAGAACATCCAATCACTGTGGTTTGCACCGCTCCACTGGCCGAGACCATCGGAAGCCGTGATGCTTCAGGCCGAGTAGCCAAGTGGGCCATAGATCTGGCTCCCTACACCATCTACTACCAGCCCCGCACCGCCATCAACTCACAAGCACTGGACGACTTCCTTGTCGACTGGGACGAGACCCAGTACCTGCCGCCAGCACCTGACCCCACCCATTGGTGAATGCATTTCGATGGCTCCAAGATGCGCACCGGCCTGGGAGCCGGCATCGTCCTCACTTCCCCCAAAGGCGACAAGCTTAAGTACGCACTGCAGATCCACTTCGCCGCCTCCAACAACGTTGCCGAATACGAGGCGCTTGTTCACGGGCTCCGGCTTGCCAAAGAACTCAGCATCCACCGGATCCTGTGCTTCGGCGACTCTGATTTGGTGGTCCAGCAGTCATCTGGGGACTGGGATGCCAAAGACGTAAACATGGCGAGCTATCGTTTCCTGGTGCAGCAACTCAGCGGATATTTCGAGGGGTGTGAATTCCTTCACATTCCAAGAAATGACAATGACCAAGCAGACGCCCTGGCACGAGTCGGCTCCACCCGTCAAGCAATACCATCCGGCGTCGCCCTTCAGCGCCTCCTCAAGCCGTCTATCAAGCCTTCGCCAGAATCAGACTCCAATTTTGTGCCAGCTCCCCCCCGAGGAAGTCGGATCCGACTCAAGAGCACCAGCAGACGGCACAAGAATCCTCACAGACGGCTCCAAAAATACCGCAGTCAAAGCCGGCCTAGGGACTTCGGAACCCGGCTCGGGGACTGCGACAGTCAGCCTGAAGACTTCAGAACTCGGCCAGGGGACTTCATCGACCCAGCAAGCGGTCGTGGATCCCAGCCCGCCGCCTCCCAGCCCAGCCACCCTTATCCAAGTCGCAATAGTGGCAATCAAAGAAATAGCAGCACCCTCATGGGCCCAGCCCATCCTCAAGTTCCTAGTAAACAGAGAGCTGCCAGCTGATGAAATCCTGGCTCGGCAAGTGCAACGCCGAGCGGCAGCCTATACCATAGTCAACAGAGAGCTGGTCAGGCGCAGTGTTACTGGTGTCTACCAACGCTGTGTCGAGGCAGAACAAGGCCAAGCAATTATCAGAGACATCCATGAAGGCGAGTGTGGCCATCATGCGGCTTCAAGTGCACTCGTCGCCAAAGCCTTCCGACACGGATTCTTCTGGGCGACTGCCCTGGAAGAGGCCAAGGAATTAGTCCAAAACTGCAAAGGGTGCCAGATGTTCCGTTCCAAGCCGCTGCAGCCGGCTTCGGCGCTCAAGACCATTCCCATCGCCTGGCCATTTGCGGTTTGGGGCCTGGACATGGTGGGACCATTCAAGACGGCACGAGGCGGCCTAACACACCTACTTGTCGCAGTGGACAAGTTCACCAAGTGGATAGAAGCAAAACCCATCAAGAAATTGAATGGTCCGACTGCAGTAACCTTCATCACCGACATTATGACTCGGTACGGCATACCACATAGCATCATCACCGACAATGGCACAAATTTTGCCAAAGGAGCCTTGGCCCGTTTCTGCGCAACACAGGGCATCCGACTGGACTTCGCGTCTGTTGCCCATCCGCAGTCAAATGGCCAGGTAGAGCGAGCAAACGGCCTCATCCTATCCGGCATCAAGCCCCGCCTGGTTGAACCACTGGAACGCTCGGCCAGCTGTTGGCTTGAGGAGCTGACAGCCGTCCTCTAGAGTCTGTGCACGACTCCAAACAAGTCAACCGGCTTCACGCCTTTCTTCCTCGTCTACGGTGCTGAAGCCGTCATCCCGACGGACATAGAATTCGACTCCCCGCGAGTCACCATGTACACCGAGGAGGAAGCAGAAGAAGCACGTCAAGATGGCGTCGATCTACTGGAAGAGGGCCGGCTGTTGGCACTCAGTCGGTCCGGCATCTACCAGCAGAGCCTGCGCCGATACTACAACAGGAAGGTCAAGCCAAGATCTTTCCAAGAGGGCGACCTTGTGCTCCGACTGATCCGGCGGACAACCGGCCAGCACAAGCTGTCGGCACCTTGGGAAGGCCCCTTTATTGTTAGCAAGGTGTTGGGCAATGACTCCTACTACCTGATCGATGCCCAGAAGCCCCGAGCACGCAAGAGAGACGACCCCGGCAAAGAGTCGGAGCGACCATGGAATGCAAACCTCCTTCGAAGATTTTACAGTTGATTCAGTATGTATCACGCTACGCCTTTGTATTTAAGAACCGAGACTTCGGGCCCCCCGAGACAAGCTCGGGGACTACCCCTTTTGATTATCTGTATGATAAGAATTATGCCTTCAAGTATGCTACTTCTTGCTATGCTGCTTGGCGCTGGGTTCGACTAGTCGGCCCGGGGACTCACCGTCTGGCGCTATGAAATGTTTCCTGAAGTCGGACAAGTAGTGTGCGGCGCCTAAGCCGTCTCCTGCCAGAAGCCACAGCTCGCAGAGCGACTTTTTGGTAGGCAGGAGTAAGGATGAATGGGCGTCCACACGAAAAATGGCTAAGGACCCAAAACATCAACATAGCCTAAGCCGGTTTCCAGCCCCCCTTTTTTACAAGCCGACTCGCGAATATTCGGCTTACTGCTTTCTATCCAACTTGTTAAATAAACTCCAAAGAAAGGCAAGTACTTGCTTTCCCCAAAATAGCCAGGCATTTGGCCCAGCGACAGTCCGTAGAGCGGTTTGCCAGCTGGCAAAGCGGCAACTAGGGGAAGGCGGCAAAGGAAAAAGCCGAAGGAGTAATGAGCAAGGAAAGATAGAACTCGGATTAATATTTACATAAGCATAGGCCCATTGGCCGAATCTTCAGACAGAAGTTTAAAATACACCCCGAGGGTGGAATTGTGCAAATTAACAAGTTCATCAAAGACTTTCTAGAACAGATAAATAAAGCCAGAAGGCAGGCTAAGGAGCAACAGACGGGTTCGGAGGGTCGGAGGAGACAGCGGTGTCAGGCGCCAGGGGAGTTGGCTGGGCAGTCTCGGCTTGATCGCCGCCAGCGGCAGTCGGCCCGGTCGGTCGCGGCTCGTTGCTAGAGGCACGGTCGAGCTGAGGCTGGTCGCCCGCTCCACCCTCTGGCACCTCCGTCTCGCCTTCGTCCTCCGCCTCACCTTCTTCCTCGGTGCTGGAGTCAATCACCTCCGCCGAGTCCTCGCCATATTTCGGGTTCATCCTGAACCACTCTGGCGGCACCTCCTCGCCGCCTTCAGCCCGCTCGGGGACGATGACACTGGTGTCCGTGTACTCGGCAATGGCCGCCGCACGCTCGACAAGGGCACCCTCCACGGCCTCCAGCTCGGCCTGGGCCTCTGACCGGAACGCGGCCAGATGGTCCAGGTCCAGCCCCGGATACCACGCCTTGATGAACTCCAAGGCCCGGCGCGCTCCGGCCTGGGCCGAGGAACCCTTCCAGGCCTCAAGACGGCTGGCTGCAACCTCCAACCAGTCGGCAGTTCGGCTGGCGGTGCGCAGAGCCGGCATGTCTGGCCACAGGGCGGCAACTGCCTGGGCGCCGGCACGCTGAAGCCGGCGCATCCGCCGGTGGGCCGGACGAAGACGGGCCTCGATGCTCAGAAGCTGCTCATCGACGGTCAAGGGAGCGTTTGCGGCAATCTCCTCGCCGTTTGCCCTTCGCGCCTCACGATCAGCCTCGATGGCCAGAGGGACTGCCTGCGAGTGGGCAGGGAAGAAGTCTTCCAAGACAAAAAAGAAGCAAGTCGAAAAATCAGAAGTCAACCTGACACATAGTCGGAAACTCAAAGAAAGAAAGCTCACCACGACGATATCCTCAATCTCGTGGAAGCCGGAGGTCAGCATCGCCCCCTTGTCAGTCCAGGAGGAGCGCTCGCTCTCAAACTCAGACAGAAGAGCAGCCTCCTTCTTCTCGGCCTCGTCCTGCGTCTTCTTGAGCAGCTCCTTCTGCTCGGCCAGCTACGCAGTAAGTAGATCGTGCTCCCGCAGCGAGCTTGCTGCACTCCTCCCCCTTGACGCGCAAGGCGATGTTAACTTCACCAGCTGCTCCTGGAGAGTAGCGTTGGCCCCTAAAGAACAAAAGAAAGAGACAAATAAGTCGTCAGCAAAGAAGGTCGCCGGGAAGATCCGGCCCGACTGCTCAGCAGTCGGCCCGAATCTCGGGGACTACAGCCCGCAGGTGCGCCAGCGCGCCCCCACGAAGAAAGAAGAACAAGAAAGGAGACGTCGAAGTCGTCAAGAAGGAAGGTCGCCGGGAAGATCCGGCCCGACTGCTCAGCAGTTGGCCCGAATCTCGGGGACTACAGCCCGCGGGTGCGCCAGCGCGCCCCCGCGAAGAAGAGGGAAAGAACTTACTCCGGCTTTCCGTCAAGTCAGCAGTCCGCTTGCTCAACTCCTCAACATTGCGGTTGAAGACAGTGGCGCGGAGGTTGTGATACTCCTGCAAACAATGATTTCAGACAAAATAAGTACTTGGAACTTGCCAGAGGGAGTTCCGAGCCGCCTGCGCACCCCCATAGATGAAACATCAAATAATCATGCTAATCAAGATAAAACGAATGACAATGATGAAACATCAAATAATCAATGATGAAACATCAAATAATCATGCTCTAGTGATGAATACTATGATGAAACATCAAGGTATTTTCTTGACAACTCTAGTGATGAATACTATGATGAAACATCAAATAATCATGCTAATCAAGATAAAACGAATGACAATGATAAAGAGAAGATTGAGCGCCTAATTCAAGAACTAAACACTCTTAAGTTAGCTTATGAAACTATCTTGGAAGATCATCGAGAACTTTTAAAGACTAATGAGAAGTTACGCTTTGAAAAGCTCAACCTTGAGTAAGAGCATGAGTTTTTAAAGGCAATCAATGATGATCTTCACAAGAAAAGTTCTTCTTACATTTCCAAGCGTTAATTCTTATCTACTTACATGCCACAAGTCAAGTCTAGTACCAAGAACAAGAAATATTATTCTTCTAGTGGTAACAATAATCATGCTAAATCCAATGTTGTTGATTCTAGCGGTTCTCTTGATTCCACTAATGATTCTCTTAGCCACGTTACACTTGAGCAAGAAAATACCTTATTGAAGGGAAATATAGAGTAATGTGTTTACAAGAGCCTTGCTGGAAGTAAGCAATTCGAGGAAATTGTACGCAAGCAAGGAAGGCACCGAAAGAATAAACGTGTTGGTTTTGAATGAAAGTTCAATGCCAATGGAGTTGAGTGGGAAGAAGATCAATACCCCAAGATGAAGTTTGTTCCTCAACAAGATAAGTATGATCCTACTTCTTTCAAAGGAACACAAGCTCAAGATGATCTTTCACCACAAGACCACAAGCAAAAAGGCAAGGACAAGCTTCAAGAGGAGATTGAGGCATTTGAAGAAGCTCCCAAGGCCTTGGTCAAGTGGGTTCCCAAGACTACATCAAGTTCTACATCATCGAGTACAACTACAACTCCAAGGATTCCCATCAAGATGATGTGGATTCCAAAGAAGAAGAACTAGAGAGTTCTTGAGCGTGACTCCGCCAATATACTTCACTCATATCATTTTGGCAAGAACAAGTGCAATTAACTTACACATCTTGCACTAGTTCAAGGAGTCACAAACCCTCTTGTTGGTAAGACAAGGGACAAGGTAACCTAATGCTTTCATGGACATCATCTTGTGTGTGCATCACTCTATGTCTATGGATATCCTTGTTTGTTCCTTGTGGGACTAACCTGTGTAGGTATTGAAAGTGCAACTCATTCCAATGGATTGCTCCAAATGATCTACATCAACATTGAGCATCCACATCTTCAACACCTACATCAAGTCATCATAGACAAAACCCAAGGTTAGTTCATCCCTCTTAGGGGGGATCTCACATCTAGGGGGAGCTTTACTCTAAGAATTGAGCTAAAGCAACTCTAATGATGTGAACACAACAATGCTTTATGTAAAAGTGGTAACCCCACTTGTGCTTAAACGATGAGTATGACCTATGGTCAAATGTTCTCATTTGACTCCTAAGTCAATATACTCATATATAGATGACTTAGTCATCGCCAATTGTTTGATAGATGCTAGTGTCGGATTTTGGGTTCCAGCAGACCCTTAAGGTTCGAACTCTGGGGTGTGTGCAGAGATCACTCCCTCTACCAACTCACGTCTCGTCATCTTGCAAAGGATCTAAACTACACGAAGAACAACACAAGGGACACGAGGTTTATACTAGTTCGGGCCACCATGGTGGTGTAATACCCTACTCTAGTTTGTGGCATGGTGGATTGCCTCAGGGGCTGATGATGAACAATACAAAGGAAGAACTGCCTCGCGAGGGGAGGAGTTCTTGTGGAGGTGATGCCTCTTGGGAAGGATTGAATCCAGATCCCTTTCTACTATGGTGGCTAGCCATATTTATAGAGCGAGGCCCTGGTCCTTTTCCCCAATATTTGAGCAGGGCGGGTGCCAACAATTGTCCATTTTGAAGGGGAACATCTAGTACACTTATCCTGACTAAAGTTGGTCCTCGCCTACCAATGACTCTGACAATGATGCCTCCCTGGGCTCCACGATGACCTCCATCATGCCGTTCTACTGGTCTTGGTCTTGTTGCACCGAAATGGTTGCCTTTGTTTGATACCCTTGCCTACGCTTGCCACCTTTACACCAAAGGGGAAACAAGGACTCTGTGCAGGTCGGCGCCCGCCTAGCGCCTGCCTGGCTTCGGTCGTCATGGCATGCGTCATGGACACCTCGTGAGGTGCCCCGCCTTGATCTCTACGCCTCCTCGCGAGCCATCCTGATGAGGCTGCATCTGAGGAAGCTTCCCATTGTCCGCCCCGCGAGGCTTGGCCCCTCGCGAGTGTCTTGAGCTTGTGTTGACGAAGATGGGCCGTACTGGGCCACTCCTTGAGCCATGCCGCAGGCCGCAGGCAGGCAAGTCTGGGTACCCCCGTTCCCAGAACGCCGACAGTAGCCCCCGGGCCCAAGGCGCGCCCGGACTTGGCTTAGCAAAGAAGCGAAGGGGCAAGTGTGAAGCGCCGTGGGCCCCAAAAGCCTGCGGCCTTGGGCGCCGCGTGGCGGTTGATTGGACGTGGGCGTCCCCGCTTCCCCATGAGGCCTCGGCAACTGCACGACTTGACAAGTCCCTGCATGCAAAACGGGCCATGATTACCTATGATCGTGGAGGCCGACGGTTGGCCTCCTCCGGCTATATGTATGGAACGGCGCGAGCCCTTCCTGTCCATCCTTTCCTGCTACTCTCCTTCTTCTTCTTCCTCGTCCTTCGCCATCCCCATTGCCCCGCCGAAGAGGTTTTCAGCTGCGGAGAAGGGAAAGGTTCCTCAGGAAGGGCCTGGCTCCCCTCCGACCAATCGTGGCCGGGGCCGCCCCCGCAAGCACCCTACGGCCCCTGCTGCGGCTTCTCGTGGTCGTGGAGGCAGCCCTCTGCACGGCGGTGGGCGCCCGGCTACCGGTGGGAGGTACGTTGCGGCTGCGTGACCCCCCAGGCCGCATTCCCGCTCGGTAGAGATGCTGTCGGAGTTCGTCGTGTGGTCGAAGGACCGGCCGGCACCTCGCTCCAGCTCCCCCGCTTCTTTGTAGGTGAACTTCCGGCTGGAGCTCCGGGCGTCCTTTGGCTTCAGGCGGATGGTTGCTGGAACAGGGCCTCCTGGGCTACGCTGGAGATCTCCGCCGCCGGGGAGGTGGCCCTGACCCGTTGCTGGCAAACGTTTGCCCGTACGCGTGGCCTGAGCCGACGGTGCACCCTGCACTTTAAGTTCGACTGCGATGCCACCCTCTATGTGAGGGTGTTCGGGGAAGACGTCCACCGCGCTGGGTGCTGCCCCGAAGACGATGACCGCGGCAGGGCGCCCAGCCCCGGCGTTGATCAGGATGAAGGTGGTGGCAGGCGTGTGGGCAGCGGTGCCCGAGGCCTGCCAAGCTTTGGGGACTCTCCTTTAGATGGCAGCTCCTCCAGCGGTGGTCGCGACCAGCCCCCGCGCCGTCGCGCCCGCTTGGGAGAAGGCAGCGGGTCAGTCCGCCACCGCGCCCCGATGAAGCGGGAGATGGAATCCAGCTGAGCTCTGGAGGCAGTACAAGCTCTCACCGTGAGCCGGTGCCGGGCAAGTCGTGCCCATTTTGCTTTTCCTCCTTCCCGTGCGTCTTATGTCCTGCAAGGGTTAGTCAGTAGGGGTAGTCTCCAGCCTTGGTAGCGGGGACGACCAACCCAGGTCCCATGATCGTGTCGCGATGCCCTTGGGGCATGGACTGGGAGGGGTGCTCCCGCAGCGGACTTGGATAGGGAAGTTTCAAACCACCGGGGCAGAAAACACTCGCGAGGGTGCCCGTGTTCCTCCCTCGTGAGACTTGTGCGAGAGAAAACGAAGCAAACGAGTGAAATGGACAAAGGGTCATGAGCTAGAGACGGTAACAGCTTCAGTAAAACTTCAAATAGGAACAAACAAGCCAGCTGCAGAAAGCAAATGAAAAAGCCGTGTCCGGCACCTAATCTAGTCTTCGACGTCTTCTCACCAGCGTGGAGCTAAGTGCTGCCACTGGGCGTGGGCGGGAGCCCCCGAGGCCCGAGGGCGGCACTCCGGAGACTCCGGGGCGTGTACATCCCCACTCATTATTACGTGAGAGTGTCACGGGCGGCGAGCTTCACAGGCGTTTGCCTTCTTCACAGGCATCAGGCCTTTTCCAAAATGCGGCAACTTCACAGGCATTCGCCTTCTTCATAGGCACCGGGCCTTTTCCAAAACACAGCAACTTCACAGGCATTCGCCTTCTTCACAGGCACCGAGCCTTTTCCAAAACGCAGCAACTTCACAGGCATTCGCCTTCTTCACAGGCACCGGGCCTTTTCCAAAACGCATCAACTTCACAGGCATTCGCCTTCTTCACAGGCACCGAGCCTTTTCCAAAATGCAACAACTTCATAGGCATTCGCCTTCTTCACAGGCACCGGGCCTTGCTCAGGGGTAAAATCTTTGGAGATGTTGAATGTTCCACGCGTTCTGGACGTGCACCCCCTCCTGAGTCTCCAAGCGCGCGGAGCCGGGCCTGGAAACATGAACAACCTTGAATGTGTCCTCCCACATGGGAGAGAGCTTATGCAGCCCCTCCCTAGAGAGAACCCGTCTGAGCACGAGGTCCCCTACCTCATGAGTCCTGGGGCGGATGTTGCGGCAGTGGTATCGCCGCAGCGCCTGTTGGTACCTTGCTGCTCGTAGCGCGGCTTCTCGATGGTGCTCCTCCCCCAGCACGAGATCCGTCCCCCGCTTGGCATCCTGCTGCGCCTCGTCGAACGCCAAGAACCGTGCGGAACAATGCCTGACCTCGTGAGGGAGAACGACCTCAGCCCCATAAACCAGAAAGAACGGGGTCTCGTGTTAGGACCCCGACTCGATGCCACATAGGTCTAGCATGTAACACCTCATATCACTTTGCGGCCTCACGCACGGTATTCCCACGGGTGTCGTCTTACTTTTGCCCGGGACCGTTTGCGCCTTTTGGCACACATATATGATAGTGTCGCTAGCATCCATATGATAAGGAGCCCGGGCTAACATGGCTAGTCGTAAACCCAAAGTGGCACAGACTTACAGGGACAGGCATCCATGACCCAGCATCGAACGTGTCGGTCATCAGCAAGTGGGTCCGGGCTGTAGCACTGGGCTAGCAAGACTCCGGTAAACCGGGCTGTAGCGGGCTAACAGGACTCCGGTACTCAATGCGTGACATTTCCCCAAAGGGACAGACACAGGAACGAAGAAGGACACATGCCGGCCAGCCTAAGTGTTCCGGAGCAGTAGCAAGCTACCATGGCTCAGTGGTAACACTAGGAGACATTTCCCGGTAAGAGAGGCTACTAAAGATAAACAACTAGATAGTCAGATCACACACATACCAAGCATTTCAATCATACACACAATATGGTCGATATGTGCAAATACAACAAGGCATCACAACATGACTCTACGACACAAATACTTTATTTAAGGCTCAGAGAGCCATACATAACATACACATAAGTACGGGTCACACGACCCAGCATTCAAGTCATACAGTCATACAAACCAGCAGCGGAAGTAACTTGTCTGAGTACAGACAACTAGTAAAATAAAAGAGGCTTGGAAAGCCTAGCTATACTACGTGGTCCTTCACAAGCTCAGGATCACCACCTGGGCCTTAGCCTACTCATTGATGTCAACGTCTACGAAGAACCCATCAGAAGGGGTTGCAGCGTCTTCTGTAAAAATGTAAATTATAGCAACATGAGCACAAAGGTACTCAGCAAGACTTACATCAGATCCTACATACATGCACATTATCAAGAAGGGTTGGTGGAGTTATTGCAGCAAGCCAGCTTTGACTCTTGGCTAGGCTATCCTACGAGACTCCATCTTGAAACGGTTTTGCGCACACGAGTCCACTACTCACCACTTCAATACACTACCGAGGATCCACCTCCGTCTTCCTACGGAAGAGCCATCCTCGGCACTCACACTTCTCTTGAGGCTTTTAGTAGTTTCCATTTACTTGTCTATGAACTGTATAGGCAACCAAGTAGTCCTTTACCGCGGACGCGGCTATTCGAATAGATCATGATAACCCTGCAGGGGTGTACTTCTTCATACACGCTCTCACCACTTACCGTCATTTACACGACATGTACTCAGCAACCTTCAAGCGGAAGCCTAATGTGGGTGTCGGCCACGACCTACCTAATCACCTAAGTCTCTAGTCCAGGTTTATCACGTATTCGGGTTCCATCCATGAGGAGATCCGGCCGAGGTTTCGCTCACAGCCCCAAACGATGTGAACAGGGTTCCAAGACACCTAACGGGTGCCCGACATACCCGGCCACGTACCTACCACATCACAGCCCACCCCTATGGTCAGCGCTGTCCACGGCCTCCAGTAGGCTACAAACACCAGAAACTACTTGCAACTCCTGGATAGAGAACTAAGGTAATTAAGAAGTCGAGAGGGTCCATTGGTTTCGGGCCCAATGCATGGTAGTAGCCGAGTCTTAAATCACACATATAGATCTCAGTGCTTAAGGACGGCTTCAATGAAACAACCCACCATGTACTCCTACATGGCCTCTCATCGATACCTTTACCAAATCGTGTTCACCACACCACTCTCATCACCGACATAATCATTTCACTCTAGCCCATCACCCAGATGAACCAGACCTGACACGACTCTAAGCATAGCAGGCATAGCAAGGTAGGAACAACACATACATATGGCTCAATCAACTCCTACACATGCTAGTGGGTTTCATCTAGTTACTGTGGCAATGACAGGTCATGTAGAGGAAATGGGTTCAACTACCGTAGCACACAGCAGTTTGAAACGCGTTGTCTTAATGCAGTAAAAGAGAGCAGGAGCGAGAACATGGGATTGTATCGATATGATCAAATGGTTGGTTGCTTGCCTGATGGTTCGATGCACTGATATGGTTCTTCGCTAGGGTAATCACGATACTCCTCGGAGGCAGAACCTGCCGCAAAGAACACCGATACACAGCCATCACCAAACAATGTGCGACAATATGATGCATGCATGAAACATGGCAATATGAGTGTGTTGGGCTAATGCAACTAAGACCAGAAGGGTTTGAACCAATTTGAACCAAAGATTCAAATTTCAAACTCATACTGGCCCTTTAAAGTGTTTTATCTTGTTCTGCATTAAACATCAAGTTAACTTGTTTAATCATGCATGAAAACCGTACAGATGGATAGATTGGATTTTTCTGATCATCTTTCATATATAACTTGTCTGATTTGGAGTTACAGATTAAAAGTTATGAATTTTTGAAGTTTAAACTATATTCTGGAATTTCATGTATTAGAATAAATCCAGAAATTAATTTATTGCGTCAGCCATGCATCAGAATGACGTCAGGGTCAACGGAGACGTCCAGGTCAAACCTGACTGTGGGTCCAGGGTGTCAGGGTAATTAGTTTAGTTTAAAGTTTAATTAAAACTAACCCTATTTAGCTAACAGGGCTGGGCCCCACCTGTCATTGACTCATCGGAGTCAACCAGGGCCCACCCGCGGTCAAAGCCAGGTCGGCTGCACCGGCGTTTAGCCGCCGACGAGCCCGACGCGGCGGCGGAAGTGGTTTTGGCCGTTCCGGCAACCAAACGAGTCGCGGAGGCCATCGGAGTGGAGCTGAGGAGGAGCCGCAGCTCTTGGTGGAGTCCGTTGGGGTCGGGGTGGCCGGAGTTGGCGCCGGCGACGACTTTGGCGGCCACCGGAGTTCGGCCGAGGGCGAACTTGATGCTAGAGGGGTCGGTGAGGTGCGGGGAGTAGCTGGTTAGGTGCTACGTGACGTGGTGAGCATGATGGACACCAAGTTGTGGCCGGAGGGTGACGGGGAGCACGTCGGCGACGAGCTCCGCGGTGGTGGGTGCGGTTGAGCTCCGGGAGGTTACTACACAGCTCGGGAGCAAGAAAAGAAGGGAGGGGAAGATGGTTAAGCTCACGGGGAGTTCGACGAAGCACTTGGCGCGGCCAGGGACGGGCCAGAGCAACGACGGCGTTGAAGGGGATCTCCGGGGATGGCGGTTCGGTCGAGATCGATGCGGTGGGCTCGGGCCTTGCGAGCGCTCGGGGCTCGGCTTGCTCGAAGGAGAGGAGGGTGGCGGAGCTCCTGGGCACGGCGGCACGGCGTGGGGTTGACGGAGGGCGTGGCTACGGCGAGGGGGTGGCGGCGATGGCGTCGGCCATGGCGGGGGAACACGAGAGAGAGGAGTTGGGGGAGAATGGAGGTGTCCTGGGGGTTCACGGCTCGACGTGGAGTCCATCCATCCAGCAACGAGGCGAGGAGGTGAAGCAGGGCGACGGCCAGCTGCGTGGCGCACGCTGCGGCCGCTGTCGGGCACCTGCCTGCCTGCCTGGCCGGCAAGCAGCTCGCTGGCGCGGTGCTGGGCTGGGCCGGCAGGTGGGCCGGGTGCTGGGCGCCAGGTAAGTTTTTTTGTTATTTCCCTGTTCTCTATTTTTTTTAATTCCTCTGCAACTTTGTTGAATTATTAAAAATACTTAGGCAACTCCTAAAATCACCAAATTACTCCTGGTCCATAGTTGGATTATTTCCAACATGAAACATTTTAGTTTGGAGATATTTGAGCATTTGAAATATTTTATATAATTTTAAATGCCCAAATTCAAATATCTATGATTTAATTCAAAGACCCTAAGATGGCCTAGGAAAATGTGCACCACTTTTGGCAGAGGTTCTGAACCAAGACAAAAATGATGGGCATTTTAGTAGGGCATTTCAGGTTCATTGAAATTTTTTTAGTAAACCCTAGTTGGTTTCAGAGGGGGCTGGGGGTTCTGTCATCCCCATTTCAGGTTTCTGATGAAAGAATAGACATGATGCAACACTCTAATGCATGAACTAGCTAGGGTGTGACATCTCGTCAGTCGGCTTGGTCGCGGTCGTGCGGATAGACCATAGCACGGATTGGAGCTCGTCGTACCAGCCCCTGCCGCAGGCTTCCAGCTTCTTCTTGAAGGCCCTGGTTTTGAGGGCCCTCAGGACCTCCGCTTTGGCTCGTTCGGCCTGGCCGTTGCTCCGGGGGTGCACCACCGAGGCATAGCTGTCGGCGTTCTGGGAACGGGGGTCCCCAGACTTGCCTGCCTGTGGCCTGCGGCGTGGCTCAGGGGGCGGCCCAGCATGGCCCATCATCATCAGCACGAGCTCAAGACCCTCGTGAGGGGCCAAGCCTCGTGCGGCGGGCGACAGGAGGCTTCCTCAGGAGCGGCCTCGTCAGGCTGGCTCGCAAGCAGGCAGAGAGATCAAGGCGGGGTACCTCACGAGGTGCCCATGATGGAAGCCATGACGACCGAAGTCAGGCGGGTGCCAGGCGGGCGTCGGCCTGCGCAGAGTCCTTGTTTCTTCTTTGGTTTAAAGGGAGCAAGCACAAGCGAGAGCATCAAGTAAAGGCATCCATTTCGGTGCAACAAGACCAAGACCAGCAGAACGGCAGGATGGAGGTCATCGTGGAGCCCAAGCCGGCGTCACCACCAGAGCCTTTGGCAGGCGAGGAGCAACTTTAGTTAGGATAAGTGTACTAGATGTTCCCCTTCAAAATGGCCAATTGTTGGCGCCCTTCCCGCTCAATATTTGGGAAGAGGCCCAGGGCCTTTGCCTATAAATAGAACTAGCCACCCACCAGGTAGAGGCATCTGTCAATTGATCCAGAGGGCGATTGAACTCCCCAAGTAGTTCATCGCACCAGCCAAGAACAGACCCTCGCGAGGCTGTTCTTCTTTGTACTGTTCATCATCAGCCCAAGAGGCAATCCACCACACCACACACTGGAGTAGGGTATTACACCACAATGGTGGCCTGAACCAGTATAAACTCTGTGTCTCTTGTGTTGTTCCTTTGATTGCCTAGATCATAGCGAGGCGGTGAGGTGCAGGTAGGTAGAGGGGGAAATCTCCGCACGCACCCCAGTGTTTGAATCTAGAGGATCTGCCGGAACCCGAAATCCGACATTCGCCACGCCAGGTAGGGGTGCGCCGGAATTTGTCTTCCGCCGCCATGTTCTTCACTGACCATCGCGTCCATGTCAGACGCTCGTCGGGCCCGCACCAAGCGCCGAGCCGCTCTCGCTTCCCGCGTCGCCCAGACGGACCCCATTGGCGGCCACCCCCGCCGTTCCCCGTCGCCTGCCGTCAATGCCGCCACCGGCCCGGCGGGGAACGAGCAGCAAGCATCGTCCCAGCATCCATCCATGAGGTGAGATGGCCGCACTGCCACTCCCTCGCTCGCCCCGGCTGGTTCTTCGTCCCGCGCGCCCTGCGCGGCCATGGAGGCTCGGGCTGCACTCATCGCGGCAAACGAGCTCCTGCGCTACCACCCAGTCGACGACGTCTACGAAGAGTGGCTCGACCGCGTCGCCGAGCTCGTCCACGCCGCAGGGGGCTCCCCCGCGCCGTCCTTCTCGCTGCACCGCGCCCCGCCCTGCGCGGGCAATGAAGCTCCAGGGGTGCCTCAGCCGCCTCCCCCTCAAGATGGCGCCCTGGCCCCAAGGTGTGTGGCCCCTGGACGGAACCCACCCCGTCCGGCGCCAGCGCAACAAGAGTGGAGCTGCCAAGAGGTTCCTTGCCCCCAAGAAGCTGCCCGAGTGCTCCCTGCTCCGGTCCATCGCGACCACGCTCCTATTCCAGCGTGCCAAGACCTCGCGCTGCTCCCAGCTGCAACGCATGGGGCCCGTAAGACCAAGCTCCTCGTCACCAGAGGCCTCCCATGGCCACAGCAGGCGGCCGCGCCTTCACCACCGAGCTGCGCAGCGTTGCGTGGTCCTCGCTATGACGGCACGGCCGACCCTGCAGAGTTCCTCCAGCTCTATGAGCTGGGCATCGAAGCTGCCAACAGGGATGAGAAGGTCATGGCAAACTGGTTTCCCATGGAGCTCAAGGACGGGGCCCGCACCTGGCTCCTGAACCTGGCCCCAGGCACGAGATCCTCCTGGGACGAGATGCGCACCCGTTTTATCGCCAACTTCCAAGGTACTCGCGACCGGCCACCTCCCGTGAGTGACATGCGCCGCATCAAGCAGCAACCAGGGGAGACCATGCAGAAGTACATCTAGCGTTTCAACAACGCACATCTCAAGATTCCAAAGGTGACCGAGGAGGCCATCATCTCAGCCTTCTCCGACGGTGTGCGTGACGTCAAGATGAAGGAGGAGCTGGCGATGCATGAAGATCTGTGCACTTCCTTGGAGCTGTTCAACCTGGCAACCAAGTGCGCCAGGGCTGAGGAAGGTCGCCTTTCCCTCCTCGAGCTGCTAGCCGCAGACCCAGAGGAGAAGAAATCCAAGGCCAAGGATGTGAAGTCCAAGGGGGCTGCCATGCTCGCGGGAGAACCAGACACCAAGCAGGGCAGAGATCAGCCCGAGCCTTTCAAGGGCAGCCGGTACTGTGTGTACCACGACCTCCACACCCACAACACCAATGAATGCCAAGAGCTCCAAGCCGTGCAAGAAGGAAGGGTCGGCCGATGCCTCGAGCGCAACGATTGTGGCTATGGCCGAGGAGGAGGAAGGAACACAGGACGCTGGGAAGACCGCGGCCCTTGCCAAGGGTGGCGCGACCGACCTCGCGAGGATCGCTGGCAGGATCAGCCTCGCGAGGGAGACTAGAGGGATCAGCCTCGCGAGGATCGTCCGCAAGGAAATGCAGGCCTCCCTCCACTGCCTCCGCAGCCAAGGAGAAACGAGGACCATCATCAGGACGAGGGGGCTGGGGGCTTCCAGGAGCCGCGCGCGATCACCTGCATCCTTGGCGGAGCTCAAGCCCCAGCCTCTCAACGCATCTTCAAGCAGTTCGCCCGCGAAGTGAATGTAGTCCTCCCCAAGCTTGAAGCCACGCGCCCCCTCAGGTGGTCGGCGTGCGCCATCACCTTCAGCTCAGCGGATTAGCTCAAGTGCGCGGCCACAACTGGAGTCCTCCCAATGCTTTGCTCCCCAGTCATCAGCAACGTGCAAGTCACCAGGACCCTCATCGATGGCGGGGCAGGGCTCAACATCCTGTCCGTAGAGACATTCAACAATCTCCAAGTGCCTTACAATCAGCTTCAGCCAACCAAGCCTTCCTCCGGAGTCACTGATGGCTCCACAGTTCCAATTGGGGAGGTCCGTCTCCCTGTCACCTTCGGGGCACGCAACAACTACCGCACCAAGCTCATCGACTTCAATGTCGCCCACATTCGCCTGTCGTACAACGCCATCCTCGGGAACCCAGTTCTCGCCAATTTCATGGCCGTGACTCATCACGGCTACAACGTCCTCAAGATGCCAGGAAGTGGCGGAGTCATCACGGTGCCCTGTGAAGAAAGAGACGCAATGTGCTCCCTGGAACGAGCTTTTTAGCCGCATCACTTGAAGACCCAGATCGCGGGAGCGGGAGGCTCCCTGAGATCACCCCCAAGAAGAAGAAGACATCGCCAGGCCCGACCCCTCAGGAGGCAGGCCCCTTAGGGTCTGCGCCTACTCAGGAGGCACCTCCTTCTATCGCATAGGGAGGCGCGCCCGGCGCCCTCCTCAAGCAGGGCTCAGGGGCTCCCTCCTGGAGGGCCACCAACCTTGCTAAGGTCACGAGGGAGGCGCTTGGGCACCACTTGGAGGCGTGTTTCAGAACACGTTTCCCTTAGGAAGGAGGAAAGCAAGGAGGGCCCAACCCTCAGGAGTTCGTCAGTTAAGTCACACAGGAGTTGCAGGACTCAAGAGTCATGAGTGGCAGCCGCCGCTTACCCGCCCCAGCTCCCCATCCAGGCGAGGATGGTGGGCTGCGCGTCTGCATGGACATCCCAGGGCTCAACCGAGCCGCCTTTCAGGAGCGCTTCTGGCCCTCACGTGTGGGGCGCTGCGGAGGCCCACCCCACAGCTACGTTCGCATGCCCCACGGCTTGCCGAACGCGGCTGCGGTGCGCCAGCGCCTCATGAGGAGCATCTTGGAGGCTCAGGAGGCCGGGCGTTCCGCAGTCCTGGTGGAGATGGAGATGGTTCGCAAGGAGACACCAGCCCCTCCGAAGCCTCCCAAGGCTCCTGGTCTTGAGGGCTCGTGAAGATCGGCTCCCGCAGCCCGCTACGTCTTCTACTTCAACACCCCTTCATTGTCAACACTATCAGGTGACAGCTTTCAAGTTTCATTTCCAGCTGGGAGCGCCCCCAGGGCTGCATCATTCCCAGGCCGCGTGGGTCCGTCCCTGCGGCGTGTATCCCTTTTGTTCATGTTTTTAGCTTACCTTGTTGCGGGCGCCCCTCGGCCTGCATCATCCCCATGTCGCTCGGGTCAGACCCAGCGGCATGTATCCTTCTTGTGTTTATTTTCTGGCCATACATTCAACCCATCATGCTTGTTATTTGGTGCATGTCCGTGGCACCTCTTCTTCCTTCGTGTCGG